>NW_010184704.1:96498-130637 GCF_000695765.1 Mesitornis unicolor | reverse complement strand
TAGGGAAAGTATTTCATGATTAGAACCAAGGAGAGTGAAGAGGGGCTGACATCACCCTCCAAACAGATCAGGATGCTGCAGAAGGCTCAGCCCGCAGACAACATTTTTAATTACATATCCCTGTTCCTTCCAACCATGGATTCCTATTTATATCAAAGTAATACTCTTCCATTTTTCTAGTGTTTGTTAAAATGCTGCAGAGTTAATTTGCCTACTTCAGGGTTCAGAGCAGCAGGCTCTGAGCTACAATGCCAGTTAAAATCTGGGGTGCAATCCACAGATTTGTGTATCCTGATTTTGAAAAGTTAAGGGTGATGCTTCTGTCCCAGAAGATGAAGAAGTACTTTCTCCCTTGATGGTGTTACAGTTGGGTATCTAAACAAGAGATCAGGTATGTTTTGCAAGTTTGTTTCATTGAAGCGTTGTGTTGCATATGAATTGGCTGAATCTGTCAACTGAAATATACTATCACTTTCCCCATGTTATTCAGTATTTTGAATATTTTAAAAGTGTTATTAAAGTTCATGCAACTTTGCTTTTGTTTACAGTTGTATTTAGCTAATAATTAGTGTTTAGTTGAATTTTGCACCTGACAATAGATTTCACATAAATATGGAAATAAAGGGGGAAAAAAAGAGACAGTTACCTATTTTCACACATTTCCTTACACTAGACTGTGAGCCTTTTCAAATAGGTCTGTAAAACTGTGAACCTGGAAATGGGTTTTGATTGCTGAAGAAAGTGTGTATTGGCCTTCTCTGAGCACATCATCTTTTTTATACCTGTGAGAAGAGATTAAACTGGCTTCACAGCAAATTCACACACTGATAACAATTCTCAAATCAAGACTCTCAAGACTAGTGTTATTTTAAAATTAAAATATTTATTTTATGTTTTGTTTGAATGAATTCCATGATTTAGTTTTTATTCACTGAGTCAGTTTCCAAGAATGTTCTTCTCTTTCTATTTTTTTCTTCTACAGGTTTCTTCACGCATGCCTTTTAATCTTATAATCTACTGGTCTTTTTCACTTCCCCTCAGCCAAAGGTCAGTCCTATTAACAATTCTCTATGTGAAGATTAACGTTAGAGAACAGCTTTTTGCTCAAGTGGCACGACATTATAGCTTTAAACCTTCACAACTGAAAGATTCTGCGTAGCCTTCTTAATGTTGCAATTATGTTTGATAATAACTTCAGAATGCATCACAACTTCCACCATAATTACAAAAAATATCTTGGTGAAGCAGCATTTAATTTATTATTAGTCTAACTAAGTAGTTGCCCTAAGCATGTCTAATTAAGATATGAAAAAAAATTCATATTTATTTAGTTCCAGTTCTCTAAACATTTCAAGTCTTTTCCCAACTGCAGCGAAGCTGATATTCAGTCTGTGAACTGGGGCCATTTCTGAGGTGGAATCACCTCACCTGTTAACTTCCAGAAACTGTGAGTTGGTTTTTCTGCCTCTAGCTCCCATGTCAAGGACTCCTGATCACTTGTTTTGTCTAGAACACAGTTCCACACATCTTGGCAAACAAGTGGTGACTGGCAGGAAGCCATGTATGTGCAATAAGTGAAATATAACCTGGGTACATTGGGTTTGACGGGAGTGTGCAATCCACATTCATCGAACAACTCAGTCAACTTCCTTATAAAGTCCAAAGCTTACAGCTTATAGGAAATTCTGCAAATTATATGGGAGTGTGGGTAGGTGTGAAGCTTGTGTAAGAATCTGGTCCTATCCAGTGTGGCCTTGATTGATCTGCCGGGCCACTCTGAGGGATGGCAAGCTACACAGATTGACCAGCAGTTCCCTTCCATGATACCTCTAGACTCCAGCTAAGCAGAGAGCGGATTGGAAGCAGAGGAATCCTTGCATTGGAGTCTTCTGGCAGGTAATATATTATACAGCCAATCTACTAAAGATCTGGGCCTTGTGTTACTGCTGTAAGAGGAAAATAAATGGGAGGGAAAGGGGGATGCTGCACAATGTTTTTCAGTTTCATTTCTCTCCCCAGTATATGTCACCTGCTAGGTTAACTTTTTTTTCTAGTTGAAAACCTTTAAAAAAAATCCAGCAGGCTCTATGGCGAACTACCTTATAAGAAATCACCGAAGCAAGGGATGAACTGTTTATTTCAGTTCTCTGCCAGTTCTGTAAGGTCTGAACCAAGTGCAGCATGCAAACTTGGATTTACTGTGACTTTGTGCATTGTGCCAGTTGCTGAATACCCTCAAATTCCTTTCAGCAAATGCTTCTTGGAACATTACTCCCTTGTTCACTTATCGAGGGATTTAAAGTATTCATCAGACATGGAATAAATACACCTGGGGAATTAATTTATCAAATTAATACTTGTGTTGTTGAACTGCATAGTTTCAATTGTTTATTTTAACAGTGACTTGGGGTGTGTAGCCTACTTGAGATTTGCTTACAAAAGCGCAAGATTTCTGTAGACACACGGTAGGCTTGAGATGGGTTCATAATGTGCATGAAATTACATGCAAAATTAAATTATGGATGGTAATGTGTGTACTGCATTCTCAGCTGAGTGTCCTTAAGTATAAAATATAAAATTACATGGGCTATTTTATTCCAAAACACACATAAAGACTGTGTTTGGTATCTAGACATCATCAACTGATTGATTTTAGGGAACTGGAACAAGTATTTCTATCAGTCCCTCGTACAAGCTATGTAAATGAAGTATGTTAACTGAAAACAGTTCAAAACTGAGCGTTTTCACTCCATATGAGATGTTGAAATTTAAAATTTTCTCTTAGACAGGTTTTTAAAAATCAAAGTGTTCCCCAAAGCCATTTGTAAAGCAAAGAGTAATATTTTACAGTATTTCAGTTTAAAATTAAAATTATTTTTGCAAGTATGTTTTTTTGGGTACCTTTTATTATTTTGAAATGCACAAACAGAAATGCACAATATTATGCTATAGTATACAAGGTGGAATTGGGGAAAGGTTAGTTTCTCCTACATTTGAGTTGCAGACATCCAAATTAGAGCTATCCTTTAAAATCCCTTTGGAACTGGCAGAGGCTGGCACTTCTAGTGTGCAACACCTCTCCACTGAAACTCTACAACTTCAGTAAGTCAGATGAATCATGAAGCACCTACCTCACTATATAGACTCTAAAGGGAATCTGGATAAAATGTAAGAATTGTAACTTTTGTAGGTGTCAAAAGCAGTTGAGATAAATTGCCCTTTACGTGTCTTACTACGACATCATATAATGACCAATGTATTTGAGTATGAATGTGAAGTGTAGTTGCTACTTTATACATATATATGCTGGTACTTGATATATATGGTATGTATCAGGCATTATTTCTTACTTCAGGCATCCTCTTCAGAGACTTGGAGGATGAAAATAATGGAAGCAATCAAGTTTATGTTCACCTCATCTAACTTTAAGCATCTAACTCGCTTAACCTAATAATTAAGTTAAAAGCTTAATTGCCTCTGTAATCAATGGTGACAGGCATCTCCAGAGTCACATCTTAAATGGGCTGAATAATCCTCTGGAGGTAGCTCTTTTTCTAGTGACTTTAAGGTAGCACAGAATAACAAGGAACATCAGCTGAAATCCCTGCATATCAGGACCTGAAACTCATGCACATCACAGCCATCAATTTAATTGTCCAGATTTTCAAGACTGTCTAAGCTCCAGGCCATCTAAATTTATTAGTTAGCTCTGTATTTAGCTTGAACCTTCCTGGGCACCTAACTCTAGGGACCTATGAATGTTCACGCTTGGGAGTTAAGCATGTATTTCCCACCAAAGCTCTTCTTCAAGTTATAGTCAGGCATATGAGCTTTACATCATAGGAGTAACTTCAGAAATCTGGAGTGTTAAATGTGGTTACCACCATTTTTGCCTAACTGCTGAGCAGGCCATTCATCATGGAAATAAGAGAGTTGGAAAGTTGGATCTCCTTCACTAAAAGACCAAATCCACATCACTTGTATTGTAGGAAGGTTTATAATCACTTAGGAAGTATCCTTCACAAGTATATAAGCACACACCCTTTGAAAGAGAGTCCCTGTGCTGCCAGTAAAGCAAGTGTCAGAGAAAGTGAGCGGGAAGGAGGGACTTGTGCTCCAATCTACTAATGCACTAAGGTGAAAGACAAGAGACACAAGCAAATTGGATCAGACAACATAATTAATTAATGTTTTCTATTGTTTTCTTGTATTCATAGTGAAGGTGTTATCAACTGTCACAAGTTTATCTACTGAAGACTCCAGATTTGTAGGTAGAAGGACCTGCCATATTAGAGGTTCTTTCTCTGCAAGCCTTCAGAGGTATCTATTGTTTTTCTGTTGTTTTCATAGAGAATATAATTTTAAAGAAAGCTATTTCTCCCATGCAATTATTCCTTCTTTCCTAGCCAGCCAAAAGTTCTGTGGAAGAATTTGCAAATTATATTTCCCACAGATCCTGACATAGGACTTTCAGTTTGGCGCCTAAGGTGGAGCAGAATGAATCTGGGCTGATGCACTCATCAGTACAGAAGGTCTTTCCAAAATTTTGCTGTTGGCTGAGAATAATTTATCTATGGTACTGCAAAAAGCTGTTCCTTAGGTTTATAATCAATCATCTAACTTTACAGATCCAAAGTATGAAATTGTTTGATTACAGCACAGGTTGATCTAGAAAAATAAGAAGTTTCCAGCAGCACTGGGTGATATTGGTTCATAATAACATTTCTATAAATAGAACATTTTAATTATCATATAATTCATGTTAAGACACATGAGCACTAATGTCGATTGCCACATCATAACTAATATGACTGGAAATATGTAGTGTATTTTATGTTACTCTTTGTATAATGAAATATATGAAGAAATTAAAAAAAAAACCCTGAATTGCCATTTATCTCAAAATAAACTTAGAAAAATTTTTTAAAGAAATATCTGTACAAAAGTTCACCAGAAGTCAAAACTGCAATTTTGACACATCTGTTTGGATACTGGGTTATGGAATTCATCTCACCAAAGGTAGATGTTTACATACGACCTAGGGGGACTAGTTCAGAAGAGGATGTCTATAGCAGAGGTACCTAGAATGTGATTCAGCTGCCTAAACATAAAATTCTAGTGCCATGTGATGTGCTGTAGGGTGCCTGTGATAACAGCTGTGGGGTGTTGATCATGGCTAAAGGCCAGGTGCCCAACAAGCCACTTTATCACTCCCCCTCCTCAGCTGGACAGGGGAGATAAAGTATAACAAAAGGCTCATGGGTCAAGATAAGGACAGAGAGACATCACTTTCCAATTACTGTCACAGGCAAAACAGAAATTAATTTAATTTATTACCAATCAAACCAGAGTAGGGTAATGAAAAATGAAATCAAACCTTAAAACACCTTCCCCTCACTCATACTTCCTCTCTGGGCTCAACTTCACTCTCGATTTTCCTTACCTTCTCCCCCACCAAGCAGTACAGTGGGACAGGAAATAAGGGTTACAGTCAGTTTATCACATGTTGTTTCTGCTCCTTCTTCCTCCTCAGACTCTTCCCCCGCTCCAGTGAGTGGTCTCTCCCACAGCAGACAGTCCTCTACAAACTTCTCCAATGTGAATCCTTCCCATAGGCTGCAGTTCTTCATGAACAGCTCTAGTGTGTGTTCCCTACAGAGTCACAAGTCCTGCCAGCAGATCTGCTCCAGAGTGGGCTCCTCTTTCCATGGATCCTGCCAGGCACCTATTCCAGTGCAGTCTTCCCATGGGCTCACAGTATCATTCAAGCATCCGCCTGCTCCAGTGTGGGATCTTGCTCTCTGTTATCCTCCATGGGCTGCAGGGAAACAACTTCCCTCACCATCATCTTCACCATGGGCTGCAAGGGATTCTTTGCTCTGCTGTGTAGAACAACTCCTTGTCCTCCTTCATCACTGTCCTTGACGTCTGCAGAGTTGTTGCTCTCACATATTCTGGATATACACACTCTCCTCTGGATACTGTTGTGCCATGATTTTCCCTTCCTTCTTAAATATGTTATCACAGAGGTGCTCCACTTTTGCTGATTGGCTCAGTCTTGAGCAGTGGTGAGTTTGTCTTGGAGATGGCTGGCATTGTCTTTATTGGATACAGGGGAAGCTTCTGGCATCTTCTCACAGATGCTACCGCTGTAGCCCCCCACTACCAAAACCTTTCCATGCAAACCCCAATACAGCATCAAAGCAATGGCATATGCAATGCAAGAATTATGACAGACTGTGATGACAGCTGCATATACTAGTCCACAATGGCACCTATGCTGAGGCTGCTAAATTGCACCCCCAAAATAAAATGAAAGGAATGGTACCCAATATGTCTTCCCATCTGTAAAAATAAACAATATATTTAATATAGAAAATTGCAAGCCTAGAAATGCAGATTTTTTAAGGCATCTGTTGTGTTTGAATTCTTACTATATGAACCAATAAAGGAGGAATACTCACTGTAAGAGTTGGAAATCAAACTTCTGCTGTGCCATTAATATAATTGCAGCAGATGGAAGGCTTTACAACACATTTTGCAATAAAAAAACATTTTTTAAAATTATGATAAATAAAAGGTAGAATAAGCTTGGAGAGGGGCTACTAAGATGACCAAGGAGACAAAGCACCTGTCTCTTTCAAGAGGAAGTTTAAAAATTTAGCTTGTTTAACTCAGATAAATGCATCAGAGAGGAGTAAGAAGCAAGGATAAAAGAAGAGCTCCTTAAAATAAGGAACAATTTTGGCATAAGTACAAGTGTATGTAAATTGGCCATGAATAACTGAGCTCTAAACTAGATGGGTGTTTTTTGATCAGAGTAATGATTTTCAGAACATCCTTCCAAGTGGGTGCCAAGTGGACTAGTGACATCAAAACTCCCTCCTCTCCCGTGTCCTTGTCCAAATGCTTAAAAACAGAAGATGATGGATTTATGAATCAGATTAACTGCTGTGATTGGCTGCAGTAGCAGGCAGCGAAGTCTCCTAGCTGCCTTCTTACTCTTAAATAAAAGAAGATCAGAGTGCAATTGGCATGATCTGATTCATCTCCTCATTCGTGAAGTTCAAGTTATTCTCTAGGTAGTCCACATGGCATGGCACTTGGTTTTAGTCTCCACTACAGCTCATGTTGTGTGAGTTTTGGGGTTTTTTTTAAAGTTCAAAACAACTCAAATGATCTGAGGACTGTGCTGTAATCCACCAGAGTGACGTCTTATAGCATGAAATAGGTACATGATGCACACCTAGGGGTTTACTGCGCAGCACACTGCCTAAGTGTGCAAAGCCTGCTGAGCTTTTTTGGTTAGTACTGTTTTTGTTTAGTTATGCTTAATACACAAACCACATTTCAAGGCTCAGTATCTCAGTGGTGATCAGATCAGTGATAGAACACTGGGAACCTTCACATTTTTGCTGATGACTGTCCATACAGGGCCTCGTATTCTCTCTACCAGAAGTATTACTTCCAGGGTAATATAGATGGAGGAAACCAGGCCTTCTACAATCTCATCCATACTGTCTCCTGGGATCCGACCTTGGTGTGAGGGGTAGTCTAAATCTTCCCTTTTCTTGGAGACAGCAAGTTAGAACAGCCCGAAGTAGAGTGGGTGAGGAAGCTAAGAGCAAAGCAATGTGGGTGATTACAGGTGTAGGCCTTGATCTTGTTCCCCAGTTCTGTTTTGTGCTACTGTGTTAGTATAATCTTCTGAGTGAGATTCTTTATCCTCACTAAAGATGTCCTTAAGAGATTGAGAAAAATGTTTAAAAGATACAGGTAACATGGTAACCACAGTAGGTCTGAGGTGGTACAGAAAGTATTTCTAAAAATAAAATACTTACATAGGAAAATTTGTCTTTTTAGTATTAAAATTGTTGTCATTATTTAGCCACTACCAGCCCTGCTGGTAGCAGATGATCAATCTAAGGAGTTTTATGGATTTCATAATAAAACAGCATTTCCCTCTTCGCTTTCTCTTTTATTATATTTATTTTAACACATATCAATTATATAAGTGTATATTATATTTGTATAAACAATATATATTGTGCATATAACATATCATTTGGGAATAATCAGAATTAAAAGAACTAGTTATACTTCCAACCAGCATGTCCTTTATGTGGATATGAAGGGCAGTGGAATTTGGAAGAATGACTTCAGTTCTGACAAGAGAGATAAGGGTTGCATGCAGTGTTGCGTGTCCAAAACAATATATGAATAGAGTTTTTAATAAATGTGTCAGGACCAGATATGAAGGTAAGCCAGTCTGTATCACTTTTTGCTAGAAGAAAGATCTCCAGTGTTTCTGAGGTGAGGGAAAGGGTGAGAAGGAAAGGAAAGAAAAAGAAATTTTTGTGTGAATGAAGTTGATGAATGCATGAGAGTGAAAAACAGAAGAAACTTACACTTTTGTGATGACAGTATCAAATTATTGCAATAAATACTACAAAATTACTGCATTAATACCATGGTTCACAGACCTCAATGAATGGCTGCAATGATTTGTGCAGTTGCCTAGATTGCATATACTGCCACATACAGACTCAACATACCGAGGTGTATTAGAAATGTTGGTAATGTTGACGGTGAAACATAAAACTTGCCTTAAAACTCAGATATTTATCAAAAGGTTTGCTAAGGTTCATGGGCCTTTTGAATGAACTTGAACAGAATTATGCCTTTGCAATGACATAATGAAAAACCTGTAGCGCAATATGAAACACAGTAAAACTCCTCACTTACAGAGGCAATTTTCAGCCAAGCAGCACCTAATACCTCCTGCATGTTAGTAAGAACTTAAGCATATCACAGTCCTTGTGCCTTTGACAATCTCTGTTCTTCAAATAAAATAAATGTTGCAATATAGAGCTTCTTTGCATCTCAGGTTTAGATGGCAGATTGTAATCAGTGTTTAGAGCATGTGAAATGTGACTTGGGGAATCTGCTGTGTATGACTTAGAAATTCTGATTAATTTTACAAAAAGCTGTTTCATTTGGTGCCTCCATATGTGATGAGTCACCTAGAGCTGGCAGGATTCCTGACACATATTGCCTGTCCTGTCTGAAAGTTATCACAGATCTTCCACAGAAAGCTTGTTAGCATTAAGGACTGAGAAGTGGTAAAACAATGCACGTACTAAGGAAAAGAATCAGAAAAATCTAGTTTGACAAAGCTACCGGAGGGAATGGGAGTGGGGAAGTATATGGTGAATCTCTACACAAGAACAAAGACCAAGGGTGTAAAAGCAGGTTTAAAAGGATGAAGGCACAAGTTCTTTATTAGATTTAGGATTTCATAATTTGCTGTGAAGTCCTTTCTCATCCATCTGTCCTTGTTTCCTGAGCCTAGAAACATCCATGAGACTAGCTATTCCAGGAAAAATCTACTACAAGGATCTCTCTCCCTTTTGTTGCTCCTACTCTTAGTCTCACTGTGCCCACCCCCTCCTTAATTCCTCCTCTTGGTTTCACTTGGGTTAAAAATAGGAACTTACAGAGGAAGCAGTAGCTGTTGCTAGGTCTTGCCAAAAATGGCTCCTCAGCTCTGTGCCGGGATTATAAGACTGAATCTCTGTAGCAGTGGTGTGCTTTTAACGCCTTCTCACTTTGTGGATGTTCCTGTTGGGATCATCCATAATGATATTTCTGTAGGGTAAGAAAGGTAGCCTATATCTGGGAGACCATGGCAGGATGGAGGGGAAAAAAACACAGGATTTTTGGTAACTCACTTCAAACTCAATGCACGGAGACTTTCAGCTACCTTGTAGAGGTTGTTCTACAACACATATGGTGCAGCTCATTGCTATGTGATTTATTCAAGGGGAAAAAAAAACAACTGGATGATATCAGTGATTTATACTAAAATAATATCTGAGGCTTTTTTTTTGCAACAGCTACATCTAAATTTTGTTTCTGTGCTTCACACTTGGAGACAGATCTGATAATATAGATAGAAGGTCAGATTCAAAATAATGGGAAGCTGACTAGGGGAGGAGATGCTTATGAACTAATTAGTAATCTAGAGAAGTTATGAGGAGAAGGATTCAGGAAAAGGGACTTTTGAACTTGAAAACATATTGATAGAAATCTGAAATTTAACCAGGATTTGTCAGGAAGCTGATATACGGAATAAGGAATATGAATTTTATTGCTTTGGTAGTAAAAATATACACACATATTTCCTAAATTGGCTATAATTTAAAGCGATTAGTTTTACAGACTTTGGCAGAATTTGTGTGGTATATGTTCAACCGCCTCATCTGCTGGAGAATATAATCAGCCGCATACATCTACAGGGAACATAGCCACTCCTGTTAACTAAGAATATAGATGAAAAATTGCATTGTTGTATTTTACAATATAAAAGAAAATCGTAGGAAGAAAATATTTATTTTTAAAACAGAATCATCTTTTTTGTGTATGTGGGTGGAAAATACCCAACCAAATATTCTCTTCATGGCAGAAGCATTTCGTATGATTTCAAGGCAAAAAAAAATTGTTTCTGCATTAATGCATTATAAGAATAATCTTTTCCTGGTCATGCCTTTTTCTTTAATTTGCATTAGCAAAGTGATTCCTCACTCCAGGATTTAGATTGCTTCATCTGACTGAGTAGTCTTCAAAGTATTCTAGAAGTAAATTCTCTCTTTCCTTGAAATATTTTTTTCCTTTCCTTATCTCAACTTTAAATATCTTTGCATCACTCAGTCTACAGGGGTTACTAACAGCTCTCTCCAGAAACCAGCATCTTGCATGTTTATTTCCATATTCTGTTCTTTATCTGATATCCGATAATCCTTGCTTGGTGTGCTATGGCTGCCATTAAAAGCAGTGAATCATGTTTACAGTTTTCAGTGTGGATCTTCCCCAAAGAAACAGACAAGAAATGTGGGGACCTTGTTGTGAAAGATCCATTGGGAAGATAGAAATTATGAAGGTTGACAATTAACAGCAACTTGGGGTCTGTTGAGAGAACCCATAAAAGGCTAGTTTATCCTCAAAATGGAGTGGGAGTAGCAATGACAGGACAAAAAAAAGCCATAGGTACTTACTTATTATTTTATTATAGTAGTTTATTACAGTACACCCTTATGACAACTATTATTATGGCACAAGTAACTCTTACATTAAACTGAGGTGCATGGTTGTCTTTATACTGTATTGTCAGATTCTGATGACTGGATAACCTTCAGTCTCAAATCTGAATCATGCTCCTAAGCGTGGTATACAGTGTTGGCTCCTAGGAGATTAACACTGCTGGGAGAAACCCAAACCATGTAAAACAAAATTTAAAATGCTTGAGTTTGTATTTGTCTTTTACCTGGTCTATTTGTATTCTTTATGAGAGGTTATTCTAGTTCTACATAAAGCAAGGGAGGAAATTATTGTAGAAAGAGGACAAAATCTGGGAATTTAAAGACAGTTTTAGCACCTCCAAAATCGGTTCCTAAATCAGCTTCACTTTCTTGAAATGAATGTGGCAGCTTCCACCCTGTCCTCCAGAGAAAACCACTCTCCTGAACAAAAACAAATGTTAAATTTTGAATCGGGGTTTTGGTTCATATCCTGTAGTGATTAGAAAACTCAAATGGAAGTTCCACTATGAGATGGATTCTGAAATTTTAAAATTCTCTGTATGGGAATTGAAGCAAAATATGTTGAATTTCTTTGAAGAAAATTTTCTTTGAAGTTCTATCAGGGTATTAGAAACATTTTGTTTCAGGAAAATTGAAGCATTTCATTGTGATGCTGACAATTTTTTTTCACTACAATATATGGTAATACACAATGAAAATATAGAAATGATGATAGATTTTTAAAATGTAAATTTGAAAGATAAAAAACCTTTGATCTGCATACACTGTCAATGGAAAGTCAACCTTCTTGACAATTCCGTTCCTTTTTTATTTCCACAATGAAATTCCAGGAAAATTGAACTGATTTTACAAGGGTTTTGATGGTACTACGTATTCTGATGGAAAATGGCTCTTTGGGAGAGTGCCTGAGCAACACTGGTAATGAGTTTATCCATGAAACATTTGCTGAACAGGTAATGTCTACTGAACTGAATTACTGTGCTTCCTTTATAACACACTGATCTTTAGATTCATGATTTCATTTGTTTACTTTCCTTTTTATGGCTGAAGTGAAACTAATCAAGGAATAAAAAACCAGGACAAAGCACCGTATTGGCATGCAGTTTACGTTTTCTTATTTGCAGATCTGTAGTCTTCTCAAAACTAAAGCAATAGGAAAATTAACTGTTCTATTGGAGGATGCTGGAAATTGCTCTGACTCCCACTAGGAAAAAGTTTTATCTTTCGAAACATTGCTTGGCTTTAGTTTTTATTATAATTAACCTAGTTAATAGAAAGAGTAAAAAAAAATATGTCAAGAAATTAGCTGTAAGACCAGTTAGTTGATTAAAAATAAACAAACAAATAAAAATCACCTATTCTGACTCTGCAATATATCACAAAGGGGAGAAGAGAATATAAAGAGGAAAAATAAAGTGACTATTTTGATTCATTATATGCTCGTGGAGTAAATTTTAGAAATGCTGTGATTCAAGTCAGTCTAACAAAATAAAAGCTACAAGTCACTCATTCACCTAGGTATATTCTGAATATTTTATCTTTTTAGGAAATGTAGGACTTTGCTGTATAACTTCTTATCTTTTTCATTGCCTTGAAAAAGCAGGGTGCTGAACTGATAGGGATGGGTGTATCAAAAGTAATTAAAGAAATAATCCTAAATGTCCTTGTGATATCGCTATAGGATACCACTGGTTGCTAACAGAGAATTCTTCTCATCACTGCTTAACTGCGATTTTTAACCTCCTAAGCTACTGTCCCCTTCAACTACCCACTGCTGTTTGCTCTGCTCCAGCTGCAGGCAGGTAATAGTGTGCTGTGTGTGGCACAAACACAGTGCAAGTACGGCCTCTGCCCCTGAGGCCTTTCCATCAAACGGGGAACATGAGAACAAAAATTCACCTTTTTTTATAGCAGCAGGGTTGGCTTATGTATAGCTTAATCACCATCAGTTGTTTTCTGACAGGAAAAAGAGAATTTTAATGAAGGGCTGCCAGTAGATCATGGTTTTGGTATTTCTATGCTATGGTGTTAATTTGCAGAGTGGTCATATCCTGGGAGTGTTATGCAAAAAAGGCTCAGAGAGATTAAGGCATGTTCTGCATAGGGTATCTTGGAAAGATATCTTAACTTAAATCATACAAAGCTGCTACAAAGAGGAAAGGAATAATCCCATATCCATATCCAGGCTTGCAATTTGCTGGTGTCACAGGGGATTTCTGAAAGAGGAAGGACTCTTTATATTTGCACTAAGGGTAGAGAAAAACTGAAACTGAGTGCCTAGGGCAGCTTTGGAGTCCCCATCATGGGAATTAAAAAAAAATTTAAAAAATAGGCCAAATACCTGTCAGAAAAAAACAGTTATAGCACTGCAATGAAACCGAAGAGTGGAAAGACGATCTCCCAGGCCTGTTTTAAGCCTACCTTCTACAATTCTGGGATGGCCATTTTATGGGCTTTTGGATGACGGCAGAGGGAAGTCAGCTCTTCCAACTAAGCTGCAGCTGTCTATCACTGATGAGGCCTGTTGCTGCTCCCCAGGTCCATTTGAAGGAAGTGTGCACTGCAGACATGTAGTTACTTCTCAGTGTAGTTCTCCTTAGATAACCCAAGTTTGTTCAAGTTTGGGAGTATTAGAGGTTTTCCAAACTGGGCCCATGCATGGTACATAACACTTGGTCCCTTGTCTTTTCTGTGTTTTGCATGGTGTCCCTCTTGCCCTAGGGCACGATCCCAAAGTTTTCTTTGCCAATGCAGTCATACTAGCGCCATTGATCTGTTGGTGAGGATGACCTGGAGAGGCCAGGCTTACAGATAGTTTCAGAAAGCTTCAGGTATATCCAATCACTAAGCATATGAAAGACATCGAGTTCAATAGCTGCCTGTCAGCTGAGCTTTGTAAAACCATTGCTTCAAACTGAAAGGCAGAGTGTCTTTGGCCAGCAGAGGCTTCTGAAATCACTGCTCCCTCTGGGGACCTCCCACTTTCATTTCTCTGAATGGGCCTCCCCCAACACCAAGGGATAACAGACCTTGAATGGGGCCACCATGGTGTTACTTACACTAAGCTCCCACTGCAGCCCATTTGCCTAATCTGCTCCTTGCCTCCCAAGTATGATAACATATTAGCATTGTCACTTTCTGGACAATTTTAATGAAGCCAGGGGCTGTAACAGAGACAGCCAAGACTTCTTATCTGCATGGGCCTTTAGCAGCCACTTTAGTAATTTGGAATTATATGAGTCTCCTGAGACATATGTTAAATATTTTCCCTTGGGGTACTTTAGAGCTGTATTATGCCTGTAAATTTTGCTAGGGAGAGAGTAGGATAGCTTGTCTTTCTGTGCGATACTCCTGTCTGTATGTTGGATTTCCATATGGTGTAGATGCTGTTGCTCCACTGACTTCACAAGCATCTCCTACTGAGACAGCTGCATCTCCTGGCTGTGTACAGCAAAAATTAAGACTTGAATGAGTAGTATATGAGGGAAATTAATCTTCTGCCTGTAGGAAGCAATATCAGCAGGCCAGGGCAAACAACTTACAAGAACAGATCATGAGGGGATATTTATCCTCCCAAACCAGACACTTTTGTCAGCAAAATTAGTAAAGTTAACAAGTTGAACGCCTTGCTGGATTTCAGCTGCCTGTTTTTGGAATCAGCCTATTGGGCTGCAAATGTTCTGGCAGTAAAAACTAGGGGGTTGTGACTTTATTTCCACCTCTTATCTTTGTCTATGAAGCTGCAATCTATTCTCCATACACTTACCATTCTTATCTTGCTTCTTCCACTTCCAGGTAGACTCACTGAGGTGAACTTAGTTTAGGGCTAACAGCAAGACCAGTTAGGAACATGAGCATCATATAACTTTTCCTAATGAAGACTGTTTAATGAGAACTCCAGACTGCACACTGTCTTTGAGTTTAGTTGTGGAAGAAATTAATGGTCTAGTGTTTCTTTACAACACCTTTAATCATTCAGACTGAAATTATCATTTAGGTCATCTTTCATTGACTTGGCAGTTTGAGAATAATTCCCACAGGTATTTTCCTGAGATTGAGGCACACAACATCTGTAAAAAGATCCTTTATTTCTAGAAGCACTCCTTTTTATTTTCTAGCAGCCCATACATTTGTTGACCTTCAGAACAGAGCTCTATGTATCACTGATTTTTTTTTTGGTTCAGTGGTTCAAACAACAATAAAAGTCACTTTGGGTCAACCTGAAATGAAAATTTGTCTGGTTGCTTCTCTCCCAGCTCCTGAGAATCAAATCTGAAAATCATTTTGGATTGAAGAAAATATCTTTTTTGACCCAAAATAACACTGGTTAATTTTTATGCTGTTTTAGTAATGCAGAAGAAATCAGGGAGAAAAGTACTGAATTCACACGGGAAATTAATTTGAAAAAAGTGAATATATCATGTTATATTCTTATGTTTACCTCCTTCTTTTGCCTCTTGAATCCCCATGTTTGCAGCAGCTTTTTGGGAAGTGTGAGATGCAGGCTCAAATCCCCCCTCTCTCTGATTTTAAATATAGATTTTCTATCTCCATAGCATGCCTATTGGTATTTCAGTCTCGCTTGCTGAAGCTGTTCCACTTTTTGTAAATAATTGAGTATTCATTTTGACAGACAGGGAAATAAATGTGAAAGCCTTGTTCTTTAGCTTGCTGGTTATGACATTTTAGCTTAGAGGTATGAAAGTCAGTTGAAGTCCTTGCTTCAGCAATAGTTTAACCACTTCTGCTGGCTAGAGGGGCTTTGAAAAGAGAGCTCATTCCTAGAAATGCCTAATGGCAAGAGTACTTTTTGCTAATAAGGGAGACTCCCAGTTCAAGTTCTGAGACACATAGGGTAGAGGAGAAGTAGCTGCCCTCCAGCTACCAATGCTTTCATGAGGGGGAGTACCACTCTGCACTACATGGTTCTTGTGGGGCTGCTGCCATGTTTTTGAAAATTTTGTGAAATGTTATGTGGCTTTCTCTGAGAGCTCTTCTTAGATTTAACTTGATAGTTAGGATTTTTTTCATTTTGAGGTATTAGTGGAATGAAGGAGAGGCTGTATAAAGAAATTGTGTGCAACTTGAGAAGGTTTTCTGTATAAGTGAATAACTGTGTGTGAATTAAAAATATTCCAGATTCAGTCTTGTTAGTCTTCAAGACAGTCATATTTTATAAATAGAAATAATAAATGTTAATGAAAATGCTTATAAGTACTTTGAAGATGTAGAGTGCTAAAAACAAAGAAAAAATAGAAGAAGTTTTAAGTTCATGACAAAAGAAAAGTCTCCCGAATTTTGACAAGCACTTTCCATTCTGGGTACTCCTGCAAGTTATATCCCAGACTTTCTTTTAAAGGCACATCAAGAAAATGCTGAGTAGGTATACCAGTGAATCTATCCAAAATAAGGAAAGGATTTTAAAGATGACAGATAAAAACCTCCTGAACAATTATTTTGCAATAAATAACAGAATGAAAAATATTTTTAGGACAACACACGTTCAACACCCAAGGGACTAAAAAAGACTATATGGGTCACTGAGTCCACTCCCTAGCAGTCATATCAAATGATGTGTTACACTATTGAGGCCAGAATGCCTACTTCACACATCCTTACCTGTTATCCAAAAATGCCTCCCAACACCCTTATATTAATTAAAGACCCAGGTTACAGGTATAACATTCCACAGGACTCTCCCAGTGTTCAGTTTTTTAGGGACTTCAGGACAGCTATATCATGTGGCCCATGCTTCAGAGGAAGGCAGAAATGCCAGTGGTTTCTATCAATTTAACTTGAGGATAAAAAGCTCTCTGAAATTTGATGGTTAATTTATGCCTGAAAATATGAATGGGACTACAGATCTAGAAAGCACTACAAACCACTTACCTACCTGAACCTTGTTTTATCACATCTTATTTTAGACATCTACCATGTAGAAACTTACATTTCAGCTAGACATAGACACTACCTTAAAAGAAAATGCACAAAACCAAGCATTTCTGGAAGACTTCTTGTGTTTTACTATCTAAAATAGGTTGACATGAATTGTGCACATCAGTATCACAGGTGTCTAGGTTTGGACTGATATACTCCACCCATTTTAATTAAGCTTGTTTATCACATAAGAATGGCAGGACACTCACCTAAGATGTTTCTCTGGCACAACTGAGCCATTGTTAAAGTTTCTCTGTCTCATAAGTGTCCTATCTTCATCAATTTTGCCTCCTTTGCTTTTGCCAGGTCAGGGCTTAGCAGGCTAGCAAGGAAGGGTTTGTTTTACAGGGCATTGATTCTGAGAAACTCTAAGGTAATGCAAAAAGAAAAAAATGAAGAGAAACAGAAGAAAATAGAAAGGGCAATAAACAGTCAGCTGTGTAAAATGTCCTATTATGTGATTTAAGATTATAGAGAAATAATAATCTTGAGCACAAAATGTACCATTTTGCTTTATTGCTGAGAAACCCCAAATTTATCTGCTCTAGAGTTTAAGAAGTCAATTCTTTAATGAACAAGAAACCCTGCTGGTGTTATATTCTCTCCCTTGTTTCCATAGAGTTATATGCCAAGCTATTTTATTAAACCGAGAATGTAATACAACACTATTTAAAATTTTGGAACCTTACTTTATTAAAGCTAATATTCAGAGGTTATTGGGAGAATGAGAAGGCAATTGTTTCAATTGCATTAAAGCAACAGTAATGTTCATTTTGACTTCCTTTTTAATTCTTGCCTTACCAGAACCCTATGCCAATCAAGAAAAACTCATTAATCCAGTTAACAAGCATGATAACAGTTTTTCTTGTGGAATCAAGTAGGCAGAGCTCTGCTACACATTGTCCATTAGCCCAACGCCTTCTGCCCTTTCTTATGCAGAGCTTATACTTCTGCTTGGTATAACATTTTCTTGAATTAATTTAATAAGGATCTGATCCTGCCCCATTGTGTAAGAGTGAAGAAAAGGGCCTTGGGAGTATTTCACATAGTGTCTCTGCATTCTGTGGGCACATAATATTCCTTCAGTGTGATTTTCAAGAAGAGAAAAAACAACAAAACATGTCAGAGGAGGAAAAGATGCAGAGAGAAGCAATTATTCCGTCTCCTCAAATATCAGCCAGCTACTCTGGCCAGAAGGGTATGGCTGAGGATTGTACATTTGTTGGAGAGGTGATATTTTCTGCATACCCTACAGGTATGTGGGAGATGGGCTTCTACTGTGAAGACTCATCATCATCCAGGTAAGGAGTTTCACCTTGAAACCATAACTGAAAAAATAAGAATGAGTATTCTAAATTACCAAACAAATAGTACTTCAAGTCTCACTGGCTTTCAGTCAGGTATAGGTTGCTTTATGTAGAAGTCAGCTCTTAAAATTTTTCTTACATATGTGCTTATTACTGGCAAAATTGTATCCAGTTCCTCCAATTTAAATAGAAAATCTTAATGGATGTATAATCCATCATCTGAAAAAATTATTTTATAGTGACAAGCCAGGACTTCTCAGACACAGAAAGTAAGTGTTCTCTAATGTCCGCTATGACCTGAATACACCGCATTTCAACTAGAGAGGCCAGCAAATATGGCTGCAGAGGTTGATACTAGTGATTTCCTCTGTCAATATCATAATAATTGATTAAAACTAAGTGCAAGCTGTGAGTAAACTGATGAAAATACTGGCTCAGCATTTGATAGATTCATATATTCAAATATCCTTTAGTGGGTTTTTCCCCCCAAAGACATTTGAATAATTGAGTTCTACTGGCAGGAAAATGAATTCTGAAGTTGCAAAAACAACACAGAAACTCACATACAAATGTACTCATGCCCAGAGTATATAAACAGTCACCAAATTAGGAAAACTAAATAAAGTCACATGCTTTACCAGACCAATTACAATCTACTGACGCAGATCAGTGTATATCAGAGACTCACAGGGAACTCTTCAGGCTCGATTCATAGTTAAAACTATTCACCAAAAGTGGTCAGATGATTTTGATTAACAAATAAACTAGAAAGTAGATTTGCTAGTGGATATTCAGCAAGCAGAAAATGAGGTTACATTCAGCAGATGAATTATTCATTGTGAATTATTTGCTCAGTTCTAATAATTACAGCAGGGAAAAATTAATTAATGCTATGGCAAATACTTTAATTTTTATAATAAAAAGATTGATCATTGAAATGAGTCTCAAAAAGAGATTTCTAAATAGAAGAAAGAATGAGACATGATCAAGAATAATATGAAGTTTCAACCTGAATAAAATTTACACTTCTAAGTAATTTTACACAGATATAATCTTATGCACATATAGTTTCAGTAAAGCACTTAGACATTTAAATAGTTTCTTACTTAACTTCCTTTGCATTATGTTTATGAGAAATGTCCTATTTTCTTAGCCATGGTTTACAGATGTATTTGCAGGATAATATCCTACTTTTATTAACCACAGGTTTAGTTCTGATTAGTTTACTGATAACTTCATTGCCATTTCTTTGCTTCTTGCAGTCATAGTCCTAGAAGGTTTACTGAAAGGAGGGGTTCTCAGCATTGAAGCAACCATGAAATTAGGGTTGAAACCACTAAACTGACAGTATGGATCTCAATGGAAACTATCAAGACCCCAGTGACAGGAAATCTTTGCACTCGTATGGAAGGAACATGCTTATCCAATCTTAAAGGGAAATAATGAAAAACAATGTCAGAAAAACCTGTTTTATCTCAGCCTCCTTCTTTACTGTTAAATCTTTTAAAATAACAAATAGATTGCTCTACAGAAAGTAATGTCCACATGGGAACAGTTTATAGTAGGAAAAACAATATTTAAGGGAAAGACATTTTAATTATTGTATCAAAAGCCTCACAGAAGGGTTATTCAGTTATAGAGATTAATTTATCAGAAAACTAATATGTTGAGGCATTCACATTTATTGAACGAAAAGCTGCCTTCCTATCAAAGTGTAAATATCCACAGAAAAACATGGCAATTAAATTTTTCATGATTTCATGAAAAGAAAAGGTTATTATTTTCAATTTTGACATCAAAAGAGGTTAAAAACATGTTTCAGAAGAACACTAATAATAACAAAATATGGTTTTGTTAACTTTTTTATCAAGTGCAAAAGCTTTTCTGGACTAAGTCTAATAGAATCCCCTGATAATTTCCTGTAGGTTGTTTAAAACTTGAATATAAAATGCTTTTTGCCTGTGTAGGGCTTATTGAAAGGGATACATTTAAGTCCTTTACTGTGTTGTTTAACTAACAGAAGTTCTGTGCCATAATACGTTATTAAACTCATAATTTAAACTTGTGTTCCAAAAAAGCTTTGTGAAAACATGGGTTACCATCAGCGTCCAGCTGCTTTAGAGCTGAGTAACTGTTTTGTGGTTATGATTCAACAGGGTGAAAGGCAAGAGCAGCACCTGTCAACATGTGTATGTTGAAAGCTGTCCCTGCAACACAGTGTTAACAGTGAGATTCAAGATCTGCTGTGCTGAGAAGCTTGGCAATATATAGCAAAGACATAGCAAATATATACATATGGCAAATCTGCCCCAAAGATTTTTTCCACTATGATATAACCCCAAACCACATTATCATCGGGAAACGGAGAGGCTCTGCAGTGGAAGGCAGGGATGAGATGATCTTAGAGGTTTAGCCACACAAAATACTTACATGCCTAGTTCCACAGGCGTATGTTTAAAAAGTGAAAATTATATTAGAAACAAAGGACATTAAATACCGCAGTATCCCTACTGGCTACCTGCCTGAATGTTAGTCAAAGTGCTTATTAAGGCAGCCTGAATTCAAAGGGAGGCAAAAATCTTCTTGAAATCAAGAGTTCAAACAAATGCAAGGCAAAAGGGCTTTCTGCAGACTCCCTTTCCTTCTTCCCAGGGAACCTCTGGTCCTTGGGTCTGTTCAAATTTAGAATATAAAAAAGTAATAAATTTCATTTTCTAAATTTTTTTTTCTTTTTGTGTGCATTTCCTGGTTTCTGTCCCTAGTGGAGCAATTAGCCTCATCTGAGCCCTGGTACCGTTTCCCATGGCAGATCTTCACAGCAGTCTCTGTGGCAGGTCAGACATCTGCTGAAGTCGCTCGCTTCTATGCTTTTCATTTAACCCTTTTCTTTGCTGCTCAAGGCAGTCGTACAGCAGGGCACCAAGAGGAATCAGCAGCACAGATGTTAATTCCACCCATCACAGTTCTTTGCAGAGCCTTAGATGTGAAATTTTAATCCTCTGAGCCTCATTTATGGGGTATGCCACATGGCTATTCGTGTTTTCAGTTTGAAGGTAGCGTTTGGGCTCCGCAGCTCCTTCAACCCTTTGCCTTCCCTACTCTGCCATCCTCCTGTGTCAGCAGCGTGTGCCCTGCTGGACCACCCTATGCTTTTGTGAAGCATGTTGAAAGTGTCTCTGCCTGTCTACTACATTTTTCCTTTTCACATGTGTTTTTTTAGTGTAATTTTACCTAGTCAGTGGCAGCTGTTAGATCTCTAATTGGCAGTGGGATACCTCTGAAATTACAAGACTGTACGACATATAAAATACCAGTGTTTCTGTAATATTGCAGCGTAGCAGCCAATACACTAACTCAGGAGGCTTTATGACATCAGGTGCTACAATTCATCCTTTTTAATTTTCCCTAAAAAATATGGCTTGAGAGGAGAGAGTTTTCAATCACAAAGCTACACATTTCATTAGTATTCTCATTACAGTTTGTACTATTTATTTATGAAGTGCTCAGAAGTGTGATAGATGCTACATGGCTCTGCAGACCTTACGAGCAAGCTTTAGATATGACAAGGCAAGCGAGACCTGAACAATAGGTGAATCAGTCAATTTCTTTTTGTATTAATTGGATCTGGGAGGAAAACTGAAGCGGGGAAAAAAACTGTCTGATATTCAAGTACCTCTAAAACTTCCGCAGGCTTTAAGGGCATTAGTATTGAGGCCTTAACTATAGCCTTGTTCTCTTCGAGAAGCGATGACAATAATTTCTCACTAAGACTCTGTAAAACCTCTCCTGTTTATTTTCCCTTTCTACACTTTTCCGAGTAAGATTTCTCTGTCAGCTTCCCAAGCAAGCTTCCCAGTGGGCAAAGCCTGATTTTTCACTTTCGGTGGATTGCTGATGCCTAACTAACAATAATAAAAGCAGTCTGTGTCCCTGAACCCTCCCAGGAACATTGCAGCCTGAATTGGGTGTTATGCATTGCAGCTCAGCCTTTTAAAAGCACCTATGGAAACAGAGCACACCATCTTGTCAGCTGCTGCTCAGTTCTTCAATTAAAATGTGAGCTGTCTCTTTTATAGTTCTGTGTTTTGTCTCCATTTCTTATTGCAGCCTTTCTACTCGATGCAGGTTATTTTAACACTTGCTTTCTGGCAGTCAGTTATATATTGAGGATTTTTTGTCCTCTGGGAGGTGTGCTCCGTTGTTTTGATTGATTTTCACTCTTTTTATTACCTGCAAAATACTAGATTCTGAAAGTAATAGCAACCATCGTTAAACAGTACAGGAAATAAAAGATACTTTGGTTGTCTTAAGGCTGTTTCAATCTCCTTTTCCCTTTCTACAGAGGCATATAAGTTTGTCTATGGCTTAGCGAAAAAAGAGGCTTTTTTCAATGTAGAATATTTTTTGTCCTTTAAAGGCAAGCTTGAAAGGCTATAGATTGTTTGAAAAGAATAAGAAAAAGAAGTTCAGCACCAAGAGTCTGCTTTATTCTGCCCACTACATTTATTCCTGCTCTTAGCAGGATTAAAATTTACTACTAGGGAGAGGCATAAATAAAGACATGTTCTTGAAAAATATATGCAAATGCGAACACACCTTTCAAAACCTCATTTGGCAGTTCAGATGCCTAAATGCCTGAGCTAGAAGCTACTGTAAAATTGAGTGCAGGGTGGAGAAAATGCATACAAAGTAAGGCAGAGGCAGAACAAGGCTGCAGTCCAGGTCCAGGGAGTACCGGTGTGGGACAGCATCCTCCAAGCTACTTCACCATATGTTTGCCTCTGTTATGTTTGTGAGAAGGCATTTATCTTTTCAGGATGGCCAACATTTTCTGGCTGGGGAGCTGGATCTGGATATTAGGACATAGTCTCCTTCTCAGGATTTGCTCCCTGCCATCCTTCCAGCAGTGAAAAATAACCTTGCAGGATGGGAAAAGTCCTTTCCTTGCTAGGGAAAAGTCAGTTTGGTGCCAGGAGAGAAGCGAGATAAAAGGGCTAAAGCTGCTTCTGGGAGAGATGGGCAGTGGGTTGACAGCATTATTTTCTATGTCTGGTCCCAGGGGAGGACACTGAGGGCGGGCTGTGGAGTTTGAGTGTGGAGTCCTCCAAAATCAATAACGTATGTCTGTATTCAGCACCAGGATTTCCAGGGCAGGTAATTTAATATGGCTCTGAAGTCTTCCTGTACAAATATCCCAGATATGATCATCTGAAAATTGCCTGGCCTGTCAGGCCTTGACATGCGGCATTGTGGGGAGCAGATCCTCTGGGGATCACGTTAAATCACACCCAGGTAATTAGCCTCTGGAGGGCTGTGGGTGTGCCTTTATCCCACAGAAATGGTACAAGCACTGCATGCCACTTCTGAGTCCTGGTGCTGGCCTTGCTGGTCAACAGAGGTATGACCAAGGGAATGGTGTGGTGGCTGATTCGCCCTGTTAAACAGATGCTTGATCTCTTTTCTGAGCAGCTTGCAATATTAAAGTCTGGTGTGATTTAAAACAGCCTGTGGACTGCTCAAACACAGGCCAAGGGAATGGCTTTCACAGAGTGACAGACCTTTTGCACAACAGCCTCAACCCATGCAATTTGATTGCACCTGAGGAACCGACCCTTTGAATGACAAGGGCAATGACCTGCACCTGGCTTAAAATAGACTGAAAGCTGGTTTTAATCCTTCCATTATTTCCTCCCAGAATGACTCCTAATCAGAAAGGCTAATGTGTGAATAGTGTAGCTAGTTAGCATATATTTCATTCTTCCTTATGTGTTTATTTGCATTGTTTTCCAGGCATGTGAATGAATGATATGAATAATGTGGTCTGAATGCTTCAGTGACTAGGTCTTTTAAATAAAACCAAGAGAGAATTGATCAGTGTCACGAAAGTCAAAGAATCCCTTAAGCAGCAGCAGCTCACATAGCTGTGGACTGCATAATTCAAAGCTGTCCTGGGGCATCTTTAAATGATGGATAGATTTTGTTTTCTTACTTTACATTTTTGAGAGGACAAAGTTAGATTAAAGTTTCGCATTGGCCACAGTGTCACTGACAGATGTGAAGTGCTCTCCTTGAAAGAGAAGATGCCCTGCTTGCCTCCTTGCTTAGAGTGAGGGGGGAAATGAGCCCAGCTATGTTCAATAAGAGACACTGTCTGAGCGATGCTTTCTCCTCAGTTAATTAAGATATGTGCGGAAAAGGTAATACAGAGAGACAAGATCAAGCCTTTTAAAGTCACTATTAGACATTGTTAACGAGGACTGTGTGAGCAGTTCTGATTTTCTGGGGAGGGGATTTGCAAACCAAACTATGGTCTGGTGCAGGAGGGCTGCCAGAGCTTCTCTGCACTTGCTGAATGCTGCACTGTGTAACAAAACCTGCAGTGATGCAGGCATCAGGTGGTGTGAAGCAGGAGATACGGTGAGGAAATCCAAGATAATGATTTTATTTGTTCAGAACATTTAAGTTTTTTTAAATTGGCAAATTAAGACAATGTAATTAGTTAACAACAAACCGTATTTGCTCAGCCTGTGAGTCTGAAGAACCAGCATCATTAAAGTAACACCTGTGGGTTATGTTTAATTACCGCATTTTTTGAGATGGAGGCATGCATTTTAATTTTCAGCCTTTTAAAACCGAAGTCAAAGTTTAACAAGTTGATATTTATGAGAGAGGAGATTTTAATTGATAGGACGAGCCGTCCTCGCCGGCAACCACGGTTTTTTGCCTAAAAGCCACTAGATGGCACAGCCCACTCACGGTTCGCTACCGAGCAGCGCCTGGGCTGGGGCTGCTGCAGTCGCAGCTGGGAGACACCTAAAAACGAGCAGGAGAGTCGGTCAGTATGAAAAATTGGGATGGAGGCGAGAAAGACCCTGCAGGTATGGAGCCGCATTCTCGACTCCCGCTGGCAAAGAGAGGTGGAGGCCTTGATAGAAGAGAAATAAATGGTTCTTGTAAGCGGCTGCGTTTGGTGACGGGACAGAGGGAGAAGGTGTCTGCGTGATCTTGTGCCACTGTCCTCAGATACAATATCTTGTGTGTGCATGCATGGCTGGCAATGCAGTATTCGGCCTCTGGCTTGCTTTCAATCTGCAGCTCTCTTTGCAGTTTTCTTAGAGATATTGTAGGGGTTGATAATCTCTGAGTGAGGAAAGTGGGGCAAAAAAACCCCAAGCTATTGTGCATAACACATATTTTTTTGCATGCAAAAATTGCAGCAAAGTGATACTGATCATACAGTGATCAGTTCTCTAATGTCCTTTCTGTAATCACTTTGGGGCAGAGATTGGCTTTGTTTATGTTCAGGGCAGTGGTAAGTGTGCTGGCAGCGCTTACACAGCACGTGGCATTTCATTTTAAGTACACTTCAGTGATACGCTGCCAATAGATTAACATGGGGGATCCCACAAAATTATACCCTGTGGCTTGTAATAAAATCCCTTTTCCAAAGTGACTTGCATTTGAAGAGAGGAGGGGATGGCAAATACACTTGTTTGTTTACCTATTTAAATAAAAAATATCCTTTCAAAGCATGGAAAGGAACTTGGCAAGTGAACTGATGGGAAAGGCAGGATTCCCCAATGTGTAAGGTGATTGCTGCCCTGTGAGTATGGCTATGGCTCTTCTGTATCCCTTTGAATAGAAGGGATTTCTAGACACCTCTGCATCTCTGTGCTGCCTTATGACAGTACAGAGTCTGGGAGAAGGGGAGGATTGAGGCAACATTCTGGTCTCTTGCAATAGTTGTGGTGTCCCTGGTGGGAGTTTGCAACAGAAGCACTGTGAAGGGGCTGTCAGGCAGCAGCTCTGGGAGAGTTTCTGCATAGCACATTGGGAGGGTGATTGAGGCACTGATAAACTTTTCCTCTTCCTGGGAGTCTGGGGCTTACTGCCAGACTGAACAGCCTGGGGTGTGTATATTTGTCTTTCCCAAAACAAGTAATAGGGTATCACACACACACTGTTGCTTAGTTCCTGTCAGCATAGGACTTCAGCTTGTATTTTCTGATTCTGAAGGCTATATTGCAGGTGGGTTAGGTCATTCAGGTCCAGACAGCATGACAGAATGCTGAAGCCAAGCCTTTTCCTGCTCTTCCTCAGAGACTCAGTGGAAAGATGAGGTCAGAGCTTGCATGCATCTAAAGTGCAGCTGCTGGTGGAATCCCAGCATCCCCACAGCTAATATTGGGGTGACTGGAGCACAAGGACTGAGCCTGGCACATGTGCATCTACACCCTACACAAACCTCCCATTTCCAGGGTATGAAGTTCTCTGAAGTGCATTCAGTCTTCACTCCTGAAGCTATGTTACTGGGTACCGAAGATGACAAGATCCCATGGGCTAGCAAACACAGAAGAGATCACTGTGGTATGGCCCAGGGGTTAGCGTACACACATGGGAGAGGAGTTTTTTTGGATTGCAAACCTTTTTCAGGTTTTTGGTTTTTGTTTTGTTTTGTTTTTTTCCCATGCAGTGGCTGTTTCATGTAGAGAGTGTGTTAAGTCTTTCATACTGTTATCACGGACACCTATGGCAACATTCCAGGTGCTCTTCAGACCATCCCTGGCGGGAAGAGCACAGAACTCTTCAGATGGGGCATGAATGACACCAGAAGCTGAAAACCACCCCAAACCTTCTATAAGTACGGGAAGAGGACTGCAGCCCAGAGCTGCTGGCAAAGACTCTCATCATAAATTACCATTTGTAGCTTATTGTACTTGGTTTGCAGTCTCTTTCGAATGCTGAAACTTTAAACAGTGACACCTACTTAATCAAAATGCATGCAGTCATAACCTGAGTTTTAAACAACTTCCGGAATTTCCACAATAAAATCAAAATCACATAAAGCTCTTTAACAGAAGGATTGGGGGTTAAAAAATGACTGAGATAAAACAGAAAGAAAACCAAACATCAGACTGTATTATAAAAAACCATTTCAGTATAATTGAACTCAGAAAATATATATTCTCTCACTTGTACATTGGAATTTTGTTTATAAGCATGTCACATTCACTAAAAAGCAGTTGCATTTTACTGTGTATAGCTCCATGGTTTCACAGCACAGTTTACTGTGTTGTAATTAAGGATTTTTTAGCCTTTTTTCTTTTTTTAACAGCCACACTAGTATTTTGTTCCTATGAGTATAGGATTTCAGCCTGTATTTCTTGATCCTGAAGACAAACCATCCTGGGCAGTGTGAAGGGGTTAGGCATAGATCAGTCAGGAATTAAAAGGGTAGTTAATTTCAAGTGATTGAGCTTTAAACAGCATTTGGATTATCCAATGGAAAAGCACCTCAAGCTGTAAATCACAGTGGTAAAACACAGTGATTCCTGAGGGTATATCAATTGCAAACCTTCCTTAATGATTTTAAAATCTCCCAAATGAACTGGTATATTGACACAACTCTGTCCACAGTAGGGAATATTTGTAGTTCAACAGCTATAAATCCTAGAACAGTTGAATAATCTTATACTAAAATCAACTCTGTAAATGTTATACACATTCACTGTATGTTCTCCGACCATATTCACTTATTTAATATCTCTAACAGAGATATGCTGTCTGTTGCTGCTGTCTCATTGTCAGGCTTACAACAAGAGGACGGGCATCTTAGGAAGCTGCAGCCATCCCACCACATTCATGGACCGGGTGCTGGTCGGTTGTGTAGGCACCTGGCTGTGCACACTGCATTAAGGCACTGGAAGGTTCCTGTGCCAGCTCTGATGGGGAAAGCAGGCGTCAGTTTTATATAAACATATCCTTGATCCCCTGCCTCCTAAAAATTCACCTTTTCTGACTGTCTGAGCTCTTTTGTTTTTAACTCAGAGTCCTTGCTTCAAACATAATTTTGAGGAAAAAGAAAAGAATCCACCATATACTGGCAGCTGTTAATTTATACTATCTAAAACAACCTGAGTGCAAATAGGTGCATCAAAATTATTTCTTGTATGAAGGAGTCCTGACCTTGATGGAATGAGGGCAGCTTTACGCTAGAGATTCAGTTTCTCACAGTGCAGTATTCAGCGATGGTAGTGACAAGTGTTGATAGATTTGAAAGTGGCATCTTTCATAGTGTGAGTAAATGTAACATGCTGCATATGGCCGTAAGAAAACATTACTTCTAATGAAATCACATGCATAATTAATGCTATGGACCTCATTATGCATGAACAGTGGAATAGTTCTGAACTATTTGAGACATCTGTCTAAACAAATAAATGAGGAGTCTTGGTGATCTTTACTAAAGAAACTTCTTACGATCTGAATATAAGTTCCCTGTTACAAACGACGATCCTGTTGCTGCTTTTAACTTTAGCTTTTATAGAGAGTGAATTAATGCAGTAATGGCATCATCAAACTTCCCTGCGTTGTAATTACAAAGATCCGGCAGGGGTATATCCTTTTTCTAAACAATGTCACATCATTTTATGCTGATCCCTGATCCCACTTTCAATATATCTAGGATTACCGTACTGAACAGTACATAAAGCAAACATTCCCTGCAATCAATACTATAAAGGCCTGTCTGAGTCAGCTGCAAATGCATTTAGAAACTGCCTCTTCTTAAATCATGGCATGGCATTGGAGATCAAACAAAGCACTGAAGATGCTAGTCCCTCAATTTACATCTCAGGGTTTCACATAAGGACATTTACAGTGGAAGACCCAGCAAAAACTCACATCCCTGCACTTTAAGAGGAATTACAAAGTCTTCTTATTCATCTTTGTTCTCAAATGGCCTGATCCAAATCTCACTGTAGCTATTGAAGAGACTTTGACTTGGATTACAGTGGGGGTTGGATTAGACATTTATTAAAATAAGTGTAAATATTTCTCTAATGTAAAATTCCTATCTAAACAATTACACCTACCAAGTCCTCAAGATGTTGAGATTTGAGGGTATGGTTGAAGTTCATGAAATGTTTTGTGTTCTCAGAATGTAGTCACATTTTTGTCTTGACTGTCTGTGATGTTTTTTACCACCTAACTGTGGTCCATGTAAATAGAAGCCATATACACAGACACTTAGACGTTCTTTACTATTTGCACTTTACCATTAACAAATACAGAAGATATCTTGCTCTTTCACCTCCTTCTCCAGACTCATTCTTCAGCGTCTTTCTCTACTACACAGGTAATAGCAAGAAATATAATAAAATCTGATTATTGTCTTCTGGAATTAAAAGACACATCTCAAAAATATTGCTAAACAGAAAGTTAAAAACTGGTTAAATTTATGTTAGAAACGTGTGAACAATCTCAAATGAAGTGTGCATATCTTCACTGAGGACATTTGTCCTATTACAGGGGATGGTTGCTTACACTGACACATTGAGGTGTGCATAAAGTTCTTACATTACCTAACCCTGTTTGAAACATGGAGCTTTAATCTCCTGGGAAACTCCTTAATTTCAAACTGTGCATTGCAAAGTTGAAAACTGAACATTATTTTTAGTGATGGGAGTACATGAAAACATTTGGTAGAGTACTATAAGCTAGTCTCTCTGGACTTCCCTCTAAGAAGGGTTAATTTGCATGCCTAATATTCAGAGTGTAATTCCCTGCCCTGGGCTAGGCTTCCCAATGCACTGACAGGTCTCTGGCTGTTGCTTTGAGTGGTGTCTTCTCCACTTCCTCAGCTCCTGGGGGATAAAGCTTAGCAGAGTATCCTAGACAATACAAGAAACAGGACATTGACACTAAAACTCTCATGAGGGACTGCAGGATCCCAGACAAATGCAGCTTTGTATGTATCACTCAGAGAGAAATACCTCATTTAGGGCTAATAAGTTGAAATATTTTTAGTCTTCTTTCTCAAGAAAACACATCTTTTGTGACTCTGCTCATTGTCTGTCTATCCATTAATCTTTCAATCATTTCCCCTAGAGCAATAACTTTTGAACTTTTTGACAATGTTGATCTTAGCAGTAAAAAGAAAAAAAAAAGAAAAAAAATAAATCCCTACATGTTTCTTGAACATAGGCAGTATATAGAGAAAGGGGACCTATGTCAGTGACCCAGAGAGGGTGTACATTGCTACGAGGTGAACTGTTATCTGCTCACCAGATATCTGTTATCTGTTTCACCATGAGTATGCCCATCACCAAACTCATCAGTCAGACCATACCATAAATAGGGACAATACTCCGCAGACAGTTAAAAGCACTGTAAGGAGGAAGTAGGTAAAATTCAAAGAGAAAGGTAGAGTTATTATGGGAAAACACTGGGAGTATAGGATGCTGTTAAGGATTTTAAAAGGTGGATATGATATGAAGGTGACTGGATGTTCCGGGTGGAGAGATAAAGAGACTCACCTTAAGAGAGAAGCAACAATATTATTAATATAAAGCAGTGAGTTTAACAAAGTTTCATAATAAATGAGACAGTGATTTACAGGGTTTGATGGTAAGGTACACTTGATTATTTAGTACATAGAAGACAGGGTCAGATGAAGCTGTCAGGGAGACTCTCCTGTTGAGTTACGTGGTTCAGAAAGGACCCCCTGCTTTCTAAACTCCTTCTCAGAGAGGAGCCTAGGTGAGGTTGGATCCACTCTTAGTCTCAGACTTGGTCAACAGTTTATGTCTAAAGCATTATATATGTGCAATCAATCCTTTATACCTCTTACCTTAGATCACAAAGTTTCAGTGCACTAATTCCTAATTCACTTAACAAGGGTCTGTTGTGGGAAGGATTCTCTCAACCTTGAGGAGTAACCTTGAGAGGTAGTTCCTTTCAAGGGGAGATCCCGACGTGCAGCCCACTGTCGTTTCAAGACAAAGGGTTCTTGGGCTGCTCACTATTTATGGAGCAAGATGACTGACTCATAGTTGTATTTACATACAAACCACATGTGCCAGTTTCTTCTGAATTTGGTTTGAGTCGAACATTGACCAGCACTGTGGCCAGGTGGGCCCATAGGCATAGATTAGCCCCTGGCTACTGTGTCTCCCCGAAATCACGGTGAGGTGGATGCAGACATCATGATCATCACTGACCATCACTGATGGTTATCACTTGATCTGGGTTTACGGGAAAAGGTCAGGCTGAGGTGAGGGGGGAGCACACTGTCACACTGGGAATGTAAGGATTGTATGGGCATATATTCACTCACTTCTCATTGAATGTTGCACTTGATTGTTGTATCCAAAGCAGTGTATACTCTAGGTATGTATGTATTTGCTGTTTTGAATCAGATTAACCCAAAACATGTTTTTTTTGACCCCAGTGAAACATGTCACTATAAATGAGCCTTGTCTGATCAAGTATAAACACCTGTTGTGCAGAATTCACTATCAGGCTTGGCCATCTGCACTCCTTTTTTAATCAGTGGAAGCTGCAGACCCTTCTACGGAGTGATTCATGCCTCAGACATTCATTTTCCTAATGGAAAATTGGAAAGCTTCAACACTCTTGCAAATCTGTCAGGCATTTAGAAAACTCTCAATAAACTCCAGTTATTTCTGTGTCCAAGGTAAGGGTTCTCTGTATACTTCATTCTGAATGTGGGGTTTGTTAGAAAATGCCGAATTTCTAGTGGCAATCGCTTTAAGTTCTAAGTGACATCCTTTAAGGTTCAGAGAAGAAAGCTCCATTTTGCATAGCAAAGACCTAGTCATAATTGATTGGTGTCAGCAGAAACAGGTAGACAGGCAGCACAAATGTGGAAAATAACTGAATAATAGGAACAACATCCAGAATTCCAGGAGAGACAATATCTTGTAAAAATTGATGTAAGATGTATGAGGAGATGCGCTCACAGAGCTCAGACATGAATCTACACAGACACTGCTGCTGCGTACCACTTTTACAAGAGCTGCAGTACGTTATCACTTCTGACCTATACCTGAAGAAGAAATAACACGTATCCCAAAAATGATAGTTCCATATGAGAAGAACATAAGTTATCTTGGCATTTATTTCTACGTCTGTTGCTGAACCAGCTCAATTTGTTACCAGTTACAGATCCAGACAGCCTGAATTTTGGTACCTGCCCAGGCACTGCAAAAGCACTGTCCCCTCCCTAACACAGCCTTGCAGAAATCCTCTTTCCAGAGCAAATGTGTTTACATAAGACAATACAAAATTGAAACAGAAGAAGGGCAGCATACTCAACTACAACTTTCTTATGAGTTCCCTTCTTATGACTCTTCTTTTAAAGAGAGTAGAGTAAAAGAGGTATTTGCAGAAAACATAATACATAATACTATGGAAGTTTTCATTAATGCCAAGACAATCTCCAATGACATGTATGTTTTTCTCTACTTCTTTTTTTACACTGAAAGTAATCAAACATTACGAAAAGTGTGAAATACAGTAGGTGCAACTAGAGTGAATGTTTTCTTTTTCTTTAAAGGGTAAATGATTTTCCATGGATTTCAAATATTATTGTATTAGGGAGAAGCATCCTTCAGATTCCTTGTATTACTTCAGCAATTATAGTAAATTCTATTAATGTGTTATGAGCTGCTTTTCTGATTTGATTCAACATAATTGCACCAATTTGGTAGCATTTTCAGATTTCAGTGCATAACTGCTCGTTGTCTTTGTTTTTTTTATGTGATAGTTGCCTCTTGGCTATCTGCAGAGAAATATTCCTATGCTTTGTGAGCGTAGATGGTGAGGATAGCATATGCTTTTGTGCATCAGATGAAACAAATCTCCCCCTGTGGCTAACTGAACATGCCGGCCACACTTTCATTGCCTAGCATAACTAATGCCAGCACCAAAGCCTTTTATTGTCACCAACCACAGTGGAAAGTCTTAATAAATACTGGAGTCAAAGGTCTCAATTACTTGCTCTGGATCTATCTGTATGCACACTCAGTTTTTGTTCCTGTCTGCAGAGTCTTAATGCAGATATAAGCTACACTCAGTCCAAGATACCTGCTATTGTCAGAGGATGTAGAGAAAAATACTTTCCGCACATGCTTTAGTAGTATTTCCAGAGACTTAACTCCCATTCAGTCTTCTTGCTGGTCCTGCTGTAACCACCTCAGGGAGAGGACACTGTACTCTTCACGGTATTCACAGTCTTTCTTGTAGAGGACTTAAGATTTACACACACATTTCATTGACCCTTCACTCTGACCTTAAATTGCCATATGATCTGGATAGTTTAGGACTGCAGGAACAAAAAATTCTGAAGGTTTACAGTTTTGTGTGGACTTAGAAATGAAGACTGCAAAAGATATTGAAACTTTGCCATGTCTCCCATTCAGAACATGTAAGTGGTTTCCATCATTGCTGTGATTTCACTGCTGGTTGTCATGGTTTAGGCCCAGTGCATAACTGAGCACCACGATGCCCCCAAAAGGGGCTAGTCAAAATAAGGACTGGGTGAGCTTCTCACCACTTAAATGGTCATGGGCAAAAGACAGACTCATCATTGGCAGAAAAAAACTAAAACAATTTTAATTTGTTACCAACAACATCAGAGTAGAACAATGAGAGATACAACCAGATCTTAAATCAAACACCATCCCCCCACCCCTCCCTTCTTACTGGGCTCAGCTTTGTTACTGGTTTCTTCACCTCCCTCCCTTTGCCCAGGGGTGGAGGAGGATGGGAATGGGATGCTCTTTCCCCTTCAGGGGTAAGGGAGGACTCCTCTCTCTGCTTCCACGTGGTGCCCTTTCCACAGGAGAAAAAAAAATCCACAGAAGTCCAATATGGGCCTGCCCACAGCTGCAGTTTCCCTCATGCACAAAACTGCTTCAGCCCAAGCCCACAAAGCTCTAATCTGGGTCTGCCCATGGTCACAGTTCCCTCACACATGAACTGCTCCAGCACA
>NW_010184704.1:95604-96467 GCF_000695765.1 Mesitornis unicolor | reverse complement strand
CGGGGTCTGGGCTTCTTCGGGGGCAGCCACTGCTCATGTGGCCCTGCCCCACTGGTGGACTCTACGGGTTGCAGGTGGGTCCCTGCGCTCTCACCACGGATTGCAGGGGAAACTGCCTCTGCGCCCTTCTTCCACCCCCGCCCGTCCTTTCTTCCTTCAACCGACCTTGGTTTTTTTTAAAACTATTCTCCTCAGCTCCCACTGCTTTCTCCGCTGCAGGTACCTTCTGATGGTTCTGAAGAGTTCCCGACTCTCTTGGGCTGGAGCTGCAGTGGGGCTTAAGCTTGAGTTGGGGCCGCGCCACCCACCGTGGGGCCGCGCTGGTCAGGCCGATGCAAGGGAGAGAGCGAGCGAGCGAGCTTGCCCTTGAATACATGAATTCGCAAGGACTCTGATTGGCTTGGCTCTGGTCGGAAGTGAGTCTGACTTTGGAGCTGGGGGAGGTTTTCAGGTAGCTTCTCACAGGGCTATCTCCATAGCCCTCCCTTCACTACCAAAAACAAAACCAAAACCCCTCACAGAAAAAAACCCAAACAATACACTGGTCTAGAGCTGGAAGAAGACCAGAGTCTAGATTTCATATCAATCATCTTTTGCTTCTGTTGATGATACACTGACAATGCAGAAATATCCTGAGTCCAAACATGTGAGGCAGCTACCAGCTCCGAGTGCATCAATATTGTCACAAAATCCATTATATCAGATTTATTACCTGCTTTGCTCCATCCTCTGCATACCAGATCAGCCCAGCTCTGCTCCATGCCACCTCGCCATGCATTTGCCCCTCATCCCAGTACCTTTTGTCATCACTTTAAAGAAGGAGATATATTAGTGTTGGACACAGCTCTTCCTCCGCTCCTGAT
>NW_010184704.1:85858-95573 GCF_000695765.1 Mesitornis unicolor | reverse complement strand
CTGCTGTGTATGTTAGGTCAGTTGTTCCCAGGAGGAGAACATATGAGGAAGGGAAGAATCTGGGCAAGGGTAGAAGAAAAACAAGTACTGGGATGTAGTCTTTGAGTTGTAACATTCACACGAGCATATATTTCCTTCAGGACAGGTCTTGACTGCCTGATCCATACAGATTTACTGTGAGTCAAGAGACTTTCATTCCATTCAGAGCCTTTCAACACCATACAAACCCCTTTGCCTAAAGGTTTACTGTGATCCCTGGCATTGTCAAGAGTGTCTTCAGGTATTGTTATCTGGAAAGACTTGAGTAATGTTGCCCATCACTTACAATTCTTTCATAATTATTAGATTGCATGTTTGGCATTACTTTGTCCCCCTGATTACTATGCTTATTATGCCAAATGGCTCCTTTCTGAAAAGTTCGCTGTGGCGTTCAGCGGCACTATCTGTTGTAGTCTGAAATAATCTAGACTGTGTTACTTGTCATCAGAAATTTATCCAAGATTTTCTAGTATTTGAGAGAGTTTGAATTTGAGAATCCAGCTTCACCTGTTAGAGTGATCCCTAGGTGCCAAAGGGAAAGCCTGAGTTTAGAGCTGCTACTCTTCAAAGTTTGGCAGTATTTAAAGTGGATGTTTCAGGCCTAACTCTGCTTGTTATATTTCCAAAAGCTTTCCTGCCATTGTACATTCTGTGCTATAATAACCAATGCTCTAGCACTCGACTGCACTACTTATAATGCTCCCAGTGCTACTTGACTCTGCTACTAAAAATGCACCTGATGATAATGCCACTTGCCCACTACTTCCTGATGCACCACCGGTTGGCTCATTACTGGATGCCTGGAGGCAAAGTGAACTGTCCCAGTCTTTGCCTCCACGTTGGCAAGGATAAGGGTAGCATAATAAATACCACTCAGGCATTCTATTTCCCAGTTCCACTGAGTTCACACATTTGGAATAGGATGTAAATTCTCTTCAACACAATCACCCATAGATTATCACTGATGCGCATACACTGAACTTTGTGCTCTTTATTTCAAAACAAGTACTGTCTCCAGCAAAGCAGCTCAGCTCAGCTGCTTTCCAGTCTTCATGTGCAATAGATTGTATCTTTAACAAATTATTAATGTTCCTATTACAAACTGATTTGATTTATATTTTTGCTGCTAGCAATGGTCTAATTATTTTTGTATTACTGTGTGGTCATAATGATAATTGTCCTCAATTTACACACTGACTAAGCATTTACTTTTACAGATTTGGAGACTGTGAGATTACTGATGAGAAAAAGCAGAGAATGTAGAAGTTTAATATAATTAGTTATAAGGGGAGTCTCTAATAAGGAGCCATAAAAAATCAATTTTCATTGAAAGGATCATTTTATATTGTGTGGTTTTTGTCTTGGTTTGTAGGGTTTTTTTGTTTGTTTCATTGGTTGGTGGTTGTTTTATTTTTTTCCCCCAGGAGCAGAACAAGGCTGATCTTACTGTCACAGGTATTTTATTTGATCAGTCTATTTATAAGTCCTTTGCAGGTTTCTCATTTTTAACTTCTCATGGAGGACTATGACATGAGAGTTAATATGCATTGTATTAAGGACAGGGACCTAACTGTCCTGTACTTTTTATGATATGTAAGGGAGGACAGGTCATCAACAGAACCAGGATTTTGGCTTTGGATTGGCAAGATACACATATGTGTATAAAGCATCCACCAGGGAGAAAAGGGGGAAAAGATAAATTATCACACAAGAAATCTGAGCTTGCTAACAGCTTGTCCATTGTCTGTAAGCCCTGTAGGTTTCACAGGGGAGGCATGTTGTAAATAGTGATTTGACAGTAATTACATGGATTTGTGAAGGAATGTTTGCTGTGCATATTGAAGGTGGCAAGTTAAAGCCTGAGCTCACCACCCTGAGGTCTTTTTATAGTTAACAGTGAGACACAAACATCTGCAAAGAAGAATTCATCTGGTCTGTTAGACTTCTGTCTGAGGTTCAGTACCAGTTGGGAGGTGTCTACTATTCCCCATTAACTCCAAGAGAAACACAAAAGCATTAGACTGTACTTAGACAAGTAAATTTTACATACCTAATTTACACAAAATCAATCTCACCCATGAAGGGATTGTAATACCCACCTTCACTTATAAAATAGGGTAAAACCCAATGAAATGGAGTGCTTTTTTGATTAGTTTCCAAGCAAAATGCGATCATACTACTGGAGTTTTGAAACTTTCAGCTCACAGTTCTGTTCCCATAAGGTGAAATTACAAAGAAAAAAAAATGGTTTTATGAAAATGATTATTATGTACAAGAATGTTATTTCTATTACATTATAACTACAGAAGAACCTGAAATTGTGCATAGTTATGAACATTGTGCAGAAAAATATTCAAAATACTTGCGTAGTAAACCCAGCATTTTGCACCTATACTAACAGGTTTCAAATGTTTTTAATAAATTATCTTATGTTCACCTGTAAATTCATAATGGTAGATTTTCAAAACCGCAGATTTTCACCATGTGACATCAGAACCAAAGTATTTAGGAAAACAGTGCAGTCTATGAAAGAGCAAGTAGTTGTTGTAACACAAGCAGCTCCATTAATTAGAAACCTAGTTTGACAAGTTATAACCCTTCTTCCTAATTTTAATTCTACCTGGTGGATCTGTAGGAATGAGTTATTAATGCTGATATTCTGAAATGCCACTTAGGTCTTGTGTAATCAAAGAACTGTATTCTCTCAGAACACAAAGGAACCCCTAGTGTGAATTTGTAATTAACATGCTGAATGGGATGTTTCCACCCATGTACTGAATGCAGTTGTTGGGGCTAATAAACAAGCACAATGGATTCATCCTTTCAACATGATCAAAGAATACATAAAGATACAGGCACACGTAATTTTGGGAAGTGTGGAGACATTGCTTAGCATAAGCTTATATCAGAAGGATGTTAGATCTGTGATTTTGGATATGAATAATTTCCAGGAGAGATACAAAAACATCTCACCTAGACTAGCAGCAGGATGCACTGTGTAGGATTAGACAAAAGCTATGGCAGCACCTTTGATACAAGTGAAACCCAGCACCAGCTAAATGCATGCCTGGATTGGAAAGATTGGGAAGACTCCTGAACTAACAGGACTATTTATAGCTAATGCAAAGCTTTTAGGAAGAGAGAATATCTTTTATCAGACCAAAAAAAGAGACGGCTTTCTAGGCACAATAGTCTTTCTTCAGGTCACTTCAGGCTCACAAGTCTATCTGTTGTTTGGTGGTTTGTTTTCTTTTAAAGTATATCAGTTAGTAATAAAAGATATTGCCTCCTTACAAAAATTGCTTCACTTGTGCCCTTAGGACATCACAGTTACTATACACGCCACTCTAATGGCTGCCTTAAGCAAAGGAACCAAAGGCATAACTTGCCATGTCTTAGCTATGTTCCTGTGAAATTTAAGTCGAGCACAAAAATCACTGAAGTTTTTATCAGGAGGTGAACTATGGCCAGGGGGTGGCCTCATTTAGCTGTCTCACAGTAAGAATACTGTAACGATACAAGAGACTCATCTTGCCTGTTAGATTTGAGAGGAGGGTGGCTACTCTAGTTAGCAGATACCCTGCTGACAGAAATACTATTTTTCAACGAAGATGCAGTCCAGAAGTGCTGATGTGAAGCAACACCTATTCATAACAGCCTGTTGCATTGCTATAATCTCTACAAGAAGTAAAAGTCTTGTATTTTTAGAATATTCACTATAGCTTAGATTACTGCTTAATAATCAGGGTTTAAGATTCAGTCTAGGAACAAAATCATATTTAGGCTTATTTAGACATGTATGTGTAACCATACCTTTGAGCTCTCTGGTTATTTTTAATCTTTCTCCTATGGATACTTGGCTATTGCCAACGTCTGTAGAAAAAGAATTTCTAAACTAAAAAAATTGCAGTTTCTTCCATTACAATGGCAAACCAAAAATATTCCAGAAGTCATATTCAGTACTTTAACTCTTGACCCTTGTTCCAGGGTCTAAGAATATGACCTATCTTTAAAATAGCTACTGGTTATCAGATTAGAAATCTATAACATAACACATACTGGAAATAGGGAAGGTTGATAAATTCTGCTCTTAGCTGAACAGTGAGCAAAGTCCTGAATACTAAAAAAGTATTTGAAAACCTAAATAAACAGAAGCCTTATCTACCTATTTACCAGCAAGTAAGCTAGCTAGTGTCTTAAGTTTTTCAATGTAGTACCTATTATCACAGAATCTAAACAACTTACACTCTAAATGACATGCAAACTGAAGAAGCTGACAAAATACTTGCATGAAACATTTCAAATCTGGTTATTTTGTGCTATGTTTGCACAGCTTATGCATGAATGCTCTCCTCATATTACTGAAATTTTGTTTGGTAAGATAGGATAAATGAGGAAATATATATTTTGTGACTTGAACTGAAAGTGCAGAAATATTTCCAGTGTTGCACACTGCAATTTATTTTTTATTTTTTAACATAAAACTTTATGGTAATGAAGCAGAGTTCATGGACATTGCTTTCTCTGTTTTCCAAATTTTATTTTATTTCTTAATAATTTTAAAACGTCACAAAGCCTCAGTTTGCTATATGTGATGTTACTTCTTCTGAAAAGAAAATCATGTGGATTGTTAAATTATCAATTCAATTAGTTTATCTTTGAAACTAAAGAGACCAGAAAGCAAAGAGGAGCCTTGGGGAATTCATAGTAAATCTAATCAGATACAAAAGCATCTGTAATCCTCTGTGCATCTTCATGTTATTTTTCTTTGTGGTAACCGTATTTTCAGGAAAATGGTTGTGGTACACTGTTGCAAAACTAAGAACAGTCATTTCTTATTCTCTAATAGAGAATACTGTATAGGTCTACATACTCAAATATAAAGAGTATGTATACTGTTTTCACTTTCTCAACAGTATTCATTGCTTATTTTGGAGGATTCAATAATGGCCTTTCTTAAGCAGGACTCACTCTGGAAGTCATATTCAACTCCTGAAATTAAATGAAAAAAGATGGAGCACAGTACTATAAAGACCACTACTCTATCTTTGTATGCCTCCAAATTCTGTAGGTATGCAGTTTTGGAGTCTATACTGGCTATACGATACTTTAAATTCTGGCTGGTGGGTGCTGCATGCTTCCAGAAGAGCCACGGTGCTTGGCTCCTTCACACTCAGGCTGTGAAGCTCAAATGCCCACCACTCATTTTTATTTTTTTTTGTCTTTTTACTCGTCCCTGGCCCTCTCTCAGGCTTCAGCAGTTATGTACCTCAGAGTCAACTTCACACCAGTGGAGAAGAGGAATCTTCTTTGAATGGTTTTACCATCTGTGAGATCCATTTATAAGTCATTTGCCTCTGCTGTTCTAAACCCATCAGCAGTTACGCACATGGATAATTTTATGGACTGGGCTAGATCCTTCAATGGGTAGAGACACACTCTGACAGGCTACGTCTGTGCCAAGCTGTTTGCAGCAAGAAGGCTTTCTCCTTCAAGTTTTTCTGGCAGGGACTATGTATGATGGATGTTTTTGCAGCTCCTAGTACATGTCCTCAGTTTTATTGAGCACCCTTCTTGCCCCAGTTCGTAAGTGTTCACCTGGCACAGGGGTGGATCCACTTCATTCAGGAACCAAGTGAGTTTGGCATCAAGAGTATTTGGATTATGGATCACCTAGTGAGCAGAGGTGCAATTAGAACAAATTCAGAAATTGTGGGTAAAAATGCAAAAAGTGAAAGAGTTGCAGAATTCTCGATAGGCCCTGCTGTTATTCATGGGCAGAGAATAAAGATCTGTGTCTGTGACAATTGCCTTGGTGTTTACCAGCACGGCAAGTGTTTTTAAAATGAAGATTAAAAAATGGTATTGCCTGTTTCTAATATCATATCAGTTCTATCTAGTTTTTGATACTATATGTAAATTATGTTTTGGGTTTGATGTAATCTACAAAAATATGATTAAATTGCTTTTTTAATGTTTATTTCATTCTATCATCCATGATAAGATGACATCCCTGAATTGAAAAGCCATATTCATTAATAAATAGTCCCATATTTTCAAAAACTGCTTTGGAAAAGATGGGTTTTATCCAAACAGCAAAGTAAAAGCTTCAATGGAATTTCATTTCTCTGTAAATGGGAAAGAAATCTTTGGAGTCTGCAGTCTCCACTCAGTGCACACTATTTCCACACAGCTGTGTTACCTCCTACAGAGCATGCTTCTCAGGACCTGCCTTTCGTCAGTTATTCTCCACTCTGCATTTATCTTCCCTGTGTGCACTGACAGCATGGGGCTAGATCACCCCCTCCAGAGGCAAACCTCACATCTATAGGATGAATCTCTAGCTGGGGGCACCCTACACTGTGCTCCCAGCATCTCCTCAGGCAGCACAGTGCACACAAGGGTCTATATTCTTGTGGCTGCCTGTCTGTAGGACTGGAGGTAGCCAGGCTTCAGGGAAAAGATAATGTGGCTTCAGTTTGCTGTTTCCTAGGAGATTCAGTCAAGAGCAATAAGGGTGGCTGAGCCTGCTCAGAAATCCTGGTCCCTCGCTGAACCAGCAAGACCTGCTCACATACAGCTCACCCTCCGAAAGCCCAGTGCTGCTGGGCTGCTTCGGTGGGAAATCTGGCTGCTCAGCATAGCCTGCTGAGACAGCTGAGCTTTGTGGGCTTGGACCAGAGGACCACTCAGAGAAAAGGATAGCGCACTACATCTGGAAGAACCTGAAAGTGGTGGCTTTAGGGTTAGGTAGGGCTACAATGCACAGCCAGAGCAAAGCTATGCTTGGGGTGTCTAAGAAAAGGATTAGAAATGGCGCAATAAAACCCAGTAATCTTTCATTAGTTGTATATGAAGCTTAAGTACAACTTCTGAATGATATTTAAATATATGGAAATGTATGAAAAAGGGGGTACAATGGCCCGTGAATTAGCAAGTGGATTGCATCTGACTGAACTTTAGTAACTGAGCTTGTCTGAAAAGATTAATTTAGCACTTAATCTACTTGGATTCAATGCACATGGAAAATTATTACATACTTGGAATAAGAGGTGGATTAGAGCAAGATCACTGTGTGAGAACCACATAAATTTGTGCTAAAATAAAAATGAATTGTTGGCTGTAATTCCTTAAGAATCTGTATCAGACCCAATACAATGGAAAATATCAGCAATTTCTTGAGTACAAAAAGTAGGAATGTGTTAATAATTTTTTTCAAGAAATACAGATGTAGCAGACATTAACAATATGGAAGATGATTAGAATATCACATGGGAAGAAATGGATAGGCCTGAGAACTGGGACAATGTATGTGATTTAATTAGTTTGAAATGCGAGGTAATGAACATAGGGAGCAATGAGAATTTCTTCAATCAGAACTTCTGCAATCATCCTAAGGCCCACTGGTTGAAACAGGAAGACGTAGGGGTATTAGTCAGTCAATGAATTATTATGCATCACCTAGGTGCATATAGCAGTAAAAAATGGAAATACAATTCTCAGATGTATCCAGTGAGGCTTTTACAAAACGAAAGCATTAAGTATTAATTATAAGTTGCACTGGTGAGACATTATCTGGTATAGAGTTTAGAATTCCAGCAATAAAATCTCAACAAGTTAAACTCCTAATGGAGTAGGTGGAGAGAGGAAAAGAGTTAATAGTATTGCTATAGGAAGAGAAAGCCTGTTTTGTGGCCAAAGCTTATCAACTTGCTTAATGTAACAAATAAAAACCAAGAGTACTTTTGGTCTATTTGTATAAAGATATGATAAAAGTAGATGAAAAAGAAGACCCATTAAATCTAAGGGACAATTTTGACATAAATAGGACATAATAAACGTGGCATAGAAATTGGAAAAAAGATGTTCTAGAAAAATCTTATAATAGAAGTAATGGAGGCAAGAAACTGAATTGGTTTCAATGCATAATGTTTTAACTGAAAGGGATTTGATAATGTGAATGATTACGATGAAGAAGAGCTGGAGTTAGTGGTGCAGAAGTGTCCCAAATCAAGGCACCTCGTGTTGGAGCTGGAAAAATGAAGCCAAAAAAGACCAAGACTCTGATTTTAGAAAGACCTACATTATCTTTATGTATATAGACCTTATCTCTTGAAGCCAAAGTAACATTTAACTGAACAAACCAGCAAGCAATGTGCAACAATGAAACAATAACTAGCAAAAACCTAAACAAAAGAAAAGAAAAAAAATGCTAAAGAAATTATTCAATGGAAATTAGCCATTCTAGTTTGCTATCTTCATATCATTGATATGCATGAATATATACCTATATATATCTATGTTGTTCTACCTACCTGTGTTAATTGTCATGGCCGCATGGGCATCACTTCCCATCCTGGGGGCTGGCTGCCTGGGCTGAGGGCAGCTTGCAGTGTGACTGCATCCATGTCCCTGCTTCGCTGGTGTCTCTGGCGCACTGTGGGACTGTGCCCTTGCTGGGGAGGACACTGCCCCTGCTTGCCTCATCAGCACCCAACCTCCTGGCTCCCCTTCCCCTGTGGAACTGCCCTGACTTTAGCAAACCTGACAATAAACTACTTTCATGAGCTGGCATTACTTCTTTGAAAGGAAAGATTTTTCTGCTCTGGGGACCTGGAAAGAATTTGCTGTTGTTCTTTTCTAACCCGTAAGTCCAGGTTTGGTCACAGTGCTGAGAAACAGCAGGAGGGTAGATCCACCTGGATCTGGGTGGTATGTGCAGAGAAGCCCACTCTGGAGCTGTCTCTTTGGCATCTGCCTGGAAGTCCAATATTTGGTTTCTTCTACCAATACCAACCTGGAAAATATATAAGCAAATGAAATCCAGACAATTTCTTCTAGGCATGCAACTGAACCAGTTAGAAACACTGAAGACACAAGCTCTTCACAACACAATAAGCTAAAGCTCTCTCTGAAAACCTAATCCTAGTGCTGATGGAGTGCTGGTGGATACAGCACGGGTAGCAGAGAACACTGCAATTCCTCTACAGTCCCTGGAGCTAAAATGGCATGTGTCCTGGGTGTTTTAAATTTTGTTTTGGATATTCCACATAGCTCTATTTGGTACAGACTCCCCTGCAGTATCGCTGTCATTTCAGCAAAAGCAGTGCAGAAGTTATTCGCAATCCTAGGCAATTTCCCTCTGCACTGCTGCACAGAGGAAGGAAAGGGAGTTCATTTTCCTTCACAGTTACCAATGCTTGAGACCAACCAACTTAAAACAAGGGTATTTTTTCTTCTTCTTCTCTTTCTCTCTTCTCCCTCCTGGAGTGTAAAAAAGAAATCGTATTTGTGAAAATAAACAGCATGTTTCTATAATGCTTCTCCAGTCCCAAGCATTTTCTCAGATTGCTTTTTCCCCCCCTGAAGATCTACAGCATCATTTTGGTGTATTAGAGATGCCCCCCAGGATTCTTGTATGTGGACTACATTAATGAGTTCCATGTAGACCACAGAATATTCTGAGTATGCAGGAAACGTTTTAATGTATTCTCAAAAGCAAAGTTTCTTCCAAATAGAAAGTGACTGAGTTCTCAGCAAAGTAACTTTTGCAGCTCACCATATTTCATTTTTTCTGAATTCACAGTTGTTAGCATCTGTGTGTATTTTGCTGTTTTCACTTGAATGCACTGATCATATGTTAGTATTTGATTTATGATAATGAAGACAGTAATTG
>NW_010184704.1:85529-85827 GCF_000695765.1 Mesitornis unicolor | reverse complement strand
ACAGAAGACGGAAAGAGGAACCAACATAAAAAGAAAAATGCTGCAGGGGGAGCAAAAGACCAAGAGGGTTGGATCCATTTCCTGTTAAAGTCTTCAGGAGTGTTTCCACTGTCCTTAGTGAAAAAAAATAGAATTAGGTTTATTAACAACAGTTATTAAATAAAAATTATTATTAAAAAAGTACAACTCCCACCTTTCAGACAATTATGTGGCAGGACAAAAAAGGAATTACTTGAATGTTATTGAATTTTTTTTTAAATTAGAACACTTTGAAACTGAAGCTCTTTTTCTTTTGAAT
>NW_010184704.1:75303-85498 GCF_000695765.1 Mesitornis unicolor | reverse complement strand
GAATGCTTGTGTTGGAGAGGGTTTCTCAGGTTTCTTTACCTGGCTAGGAATAAGAGAGGACCCCATGAACTTTCTCACCCTCATTAACCCAATCTTATAGTTAGCCTGTTCCCTCACATGCTGCTTGCTCAAGAATATGGACCCATGCATGATCTGGAGCAGAATATGCAGCACAGGGGAGGTGTCTGGAAAAACAGAGGTTAAATCCAGGGATACCTCCAGCTTTGCCTTGCCACTTCCCCTTATCGCCAGAGAATGGACAATTTTACTAATTTATATGCTAGTATAGACATGTGCTATGGGGCCTGAAAACTAAATTATTTACCTTTGTGATGACTTTTCTGCATTCTTACTACCAAACCTCCTGCCTGTTTATAAATTGGCATAGCACTAATGATGCCAACACAGCAAACGCTTTGCCAGGACTGCTCAGAGTAGCATCCCCTGACATAGCACTGATTATTTATTTTGAAACATTTTCATAATCACTTCTTCTGTCTTCTGTTATGTCAGCACTTACAGAGTGTCACTTTTCTAATAAATTAATTTGCTATTTTGAATTCACAGGAGTAAAATATGAATCGAGCAGAATGAAGCAGACAAACAAAGAAGGATGAAAAATGTAGAAAGCTGTTTGGGGATACATATTGAATTCAATGGATTTTAAAATATCTTCCTCATGTTACTTGAAAAGCAGTGACAACTTTAACCTCTCAACAAATACAGGGCAATTTATGATATAAAATAACTGTGATCATTTAGCTCCATGGGTGGAGAGAGGCATTTGCATGATGTGGCGTTTCAGGAGTATGGTTAGATCTGATACCCCTAGCATATAACACGATGGTACACCTTGATGTAGAGAGAGTAACTAAACTACTTGGCCTTTGGCCTAAGACTTACAACATGAAGACCTCAGAGCTAAAGATTCCTTCTCACTTTATGGCAGTTTTCCCTTTTTCTTGCTATACAGCATCCACACACACCTTTGATTAAGTAAGAAGTGTACATCAGATGCAGAGCAGAAAAAAGCACTCATTATCACACAGCTTTGAGAGTTAAGTTGAAATTCACAGTGAGGCAAGAGTCTTTGCAACTCTTCACTCCAACAGCTTTCTATTTTGAGAATGTGGATACAAACTGATCCAATGTTGCCTGTTACCCCTAATTTAGATTGCAGATATGAAGATAATATATTTGTAGGTGGAGCAAGAATGTAAGAAAAAGGGGTATGGGTGGGCTACCAGGTAGGTGATACTAGTTCTATTTATTAAATGCAGAAATAATGAATACTGTTGCTTCTATGTTAAGGTTGTTGCAGAAGTCTAGATTTTTAGGGTGTCCCAGAAGTAATAGCACTAATTTCAGTGTCCCATTGCTCTGTTTTATGTTCTGTATTTTAGAATTAAACTGTAAGGATCAACTAGCTTAATATCATAGCCAATGAAGTAGAAAATTTTGTAGGACTTCTGAATGATCATAGCAGTCACAGAATAATTTGGTGGGAAAAGACCTTTAAGATCATCGAGTCCAGCCATAACCTGTCCACTACTAAACTATGTCTCTGAGCACCTCATCTAACTGTTTTTTAAATACCTCCAGGAATTGTGACTCAACCACTTCCTGGGTAGCCCATTCCAGTGCCTGATAACTCTTTCAGTGAAGAAATTTTTCCTACTATCTAATCTAAACCTCCTGTAAGACAACTTGAGGCCATTTACTCTCGTCCTATCACTTGTTACTTGGGAGAAGAGACCAACACTCAGAGCACTACAACCTCCTTTCAGGTAGTTCTTCTGAGGTCTTCCCTCAGCATCATCTTTTCCAAGCTAAACAATCCCAGTTCCCTCAGCCACTCCTTTTATGACTTGTCCTCCGGACCCCTCACCAGGTTCATTGCCCTTCTCTGGACATGTTCCAGATGCCCACATCCAAGATGATGCACACTAAGGCCACATTTCAGCAGCCCACTCCTGTTCAACAGAGCTCTTAAGAAAGTGAAAGCTGCCAGGCACCTACTTGATCTCACTGACTTCATCCCTATTCCTCATAGCCTTGGACTTAGGTAGATACATTTATTCTGCAGTTTTGTAAGGCAGTGATCCAGTGCGCTGCTGGATGACCTCAGCTCTCACTGGAGTCAGGGGTCCTGTTGCATACAGCAAGGCACTAATGCCCATCAGTGGTCTGAATACAGAGAAGTACATGCGCTACAAGTTTAGTCAGATCAAGCCCTTATACTGCATAGAGGCAGAAGTACCAGGTCCTTGGGAGACTCAGTCCTGAAGGATTTGGATTGTTGATATTCATGCTGACTTACACTGGATGTGCTGGGGAAGGAAGCTAGGTAGGCTAAGGGCTTCAACACATCATGGTGCCAGAAGAAAGACCTGTCTATTGTCCAGTCCCAGCAAAGGGAATAACACAGCAAAAAGACTATAAAGCTGCCCTCCCCTTGCAGAAGTCAAAGTGGCAGCCGTTCAATCCAGCTCAGTCAAATGTTCTCAGGTCCCATTTCAAGGGAAGCAGACAATGATAAATTGAACAAAGCAGGTGGGCTGGTGAGAGAGAACAATGGAAGAAACAACCCCCGGTGGGACAGAGTGGTCCTGCAGCTGTCTCTGCTTTGTCTCCTTTTTTTCCCAGTGGCCCCACTTGAGGAAGGACATGATTTAGTAGTCAGGAGAGGCAGCAGGGGCTGAGCATTGTTCTGCAGAAATGTTTTACAATCCCTTTATCTCTCTTTTTTGTTGTTGTTGTTTGACCCCAACCTCAAATTCTAAATGATCTTTTAATATATGAGGAAAATAGGCAAAGCATTTGCACTCATGTCAATCTAAATAAAAGCCATTTCTTTGTATTTTAATTTTTTTTAGCTTTTTGCAAGTACTATTATATCATTTTGTCTCTCTTTTAATCCCTCTTTGTTTCATTTGGCAGCCACAACAATAGTTCATAGCCTCTGGCAAGGAAAACAGATGAGCAAATATTCTCTGTCTTGGAAGCTAAATGCATTGCCCCAGCGACAGGCCTCTCCAGCTTTCCGGCTACCATGGGTCCTGAGCCTACTCTTAAATTGGTAAGTCAGCAGCCATGCCATCACAATGTTTTGCCAGAATTGTTCAATCAGGCCAGTCTATATTGATTTATTTTTAAATGTATTCAGCATCAGTTCCTCTGTTTTCTGTCAGTTAGCTATACTGTCACAGGCTTTGATTCACCACCCCTTCTACTGCAAATCCTATGAACACATTATCAAGCAGCCAGCGCACCTCGGATTTGAAGCTGACAATACAGGATCAATGTCCCAGGGGTTCAACCCTGAATTTCAATAATTCAATTAAATTCCTAGAATGCTGGATCCAGCCAGAACATCGATTCCACATTGCTTGCACGTTCATGTATGAGGCATCCTCCACAGAGAACCTGCGTATAGTCCCCTTGTCGGTGTATAACGAAGGGAAAAGAGAAGATATTGAACTGGAGGAAAGATAATCAAGCGTTGAACCTGCTGAGCCTATTATGTGAAAAAACGGTTCAGGAGGATGCTGCAGCAGCTGAAGCCACTGGAGGATATTGTATGTAAAATTGGGGTTCTATTAAAAATGTATAAACATATCCAGGATTAGGTTTTAAAGCTATTGCTACAGGTATGAAATGAGCTTAACTGAGAGCTCCTGGGTTCCCTCTAGACTCATTTACAACTAACTGAGGGAAAAAATAAACTCTTTTATTGCTTGAATAATTCTATGCTACCTGTAACAGTAGTTAACAGTTAATAAGGATTTATGCCTCTCATAACTGAAAGGTGTATCTAGTTTCAGCAAGTGGGAAGGCTTATATTGCAGATACTAGTAATTCATCGCCCATTACTTTGTTCACAAATAATATAGGAAAAAAGAGGGAGAAAGAAAGAAAAGGTCTGTTCCAGCATGTATATGTGAAACCACAGTTTATTACTACATAGAAAATTCTTTAAAGAATGCCCCAACTTCCAGGCTCAACCTCAAACGTCTCTGGAGCTGTTTCTTTGGATGCCGAAGTCTACAGATGCATGGTGCCCTCAGTGAATAATTATTCATGCCAAGTGCAAATGTAACAGCCTCCCTCCCATCCAACAGCAGCTGCAAATCTGTAACTGCAGGATGAGCAGAGTAGTGATAAACACTCTCCCTTAGTCTGCAGCTGGAAGATGGTCCTTGGGACCATCATTACCTCTTGGTGGTAATGCCCAGAATAAGAAGTTATGGTTTTGTTTTAAGAAATAGCTTCAGCTCTTGGTGTACTGGGAGAAGGTAAAATAGCAGTAGTTCATATCCTGTGTATGACTGTTCTGGTCTTACTTATTTATTTATTACAGTAGCAGCCAAAGACCCATTCTGAATTAAGGTATTGTACAAAAACTCAGAAAAACCACAAAAAATATTGTTACAAAACATGAATGAGGATCAATGAAAGCTGAAAAGGGTAGAGCTTGGAGCAAATACCGTTATGAGTTGGGTAAAACTACTTACATATACAACAAATTAAAATGTTGGGGAAGAACTGACTGGGCAATAGTCTCAGGTTAAAATGTTGCTATTAACATGATGAAGGAGAGGAGCATAAAAACATGGATATTGTGTTCTTTTCAAAAGAAAAGCAATTTTGTATTTGCCTTTTTTAAAAAAAGCAGTCTGTTTAATATCTAGCAAAAATAGTCATGCTTCCTTTAAAAAAGCTTTATTCCTTTTGTTGACATCTTCTCAAGCCACAGAGAAATTTTCATTGGCAGTATCTCCAGGGACACCATTTTAATATCTTTTGACAGTAAGGACCTGCCCTCTGACTAGCTGGGTCACTGAGGGTAATTCTCCCTTCAATATCATCATTCACCATACAGTTCTTTTTTATTACAATCATTAGTTCACTCGTGCAGGGACCTTTTTAAAATTTATGTAAGTAAAGTTAGAACATGTGTATCTTTTCTTATTTGTGTCCCACAAACTGAATTGTAATGTTAATGCTAATAAAAATACTCGCTCTAATAAGATTTCAGGATCAGACCCCTAGCATACAAATGCAGTGATCGTTCATTATATAAATATGCTTGTGACACAGACTGCTGTCCTTTGTGGCCGAAGCAGAGCTAATCCAATTAATTTGTTCATGAAAGACAAGGTGGTTTTAAAACAGGGTCTAGCACAAAGAGGAAAGGACAGTTTTTTATTAACTTTCTCCCTTGTCTCAAGACATATTTATTGCTTTCTGCTCAAGCAGAAATAATAAAAGCCTAAGAGTACGACCACTTGCATGAAAAAGCTTTCAGCTTTTGTGCATGTAAATAGATTGGACTTTTGATTGAAAATACTCTGTGCATTTCTTAAGGCTGAAACTTTAAGGATTTATAAAATGCCTAATTTGGAAAGATAACAGTATGTGCAAAAGAGTGACTTTCATAATACATGGCAGCAGCATTATTAATTAAAGAGGAGAACATGGCAAGGATATGTCAAAGCAAAATAACCTTCAGCTAGCAGAAACAGACTGGGCTATAGGTCAATTTTATTGTGTTATAGAGGCAGACACTGTTTTTCACATTGTGTTACCAGAGATACCAGTGAGATACTTGAGACAGGTTTTTGCTAAAAAGAGAGACCACATAGAAAGCCTCAGTAATGACATATAGAAAATATGTAATGGAACAGAGATATTTTCTCTTCCTTCATCTATAAAGACTCTTTGCAGTGGTGGCCTTTCTATACTTCTGAAATAAATGTTGAACACAGCAAAATGGAGCAAATTCACCACTTAAAAGCATTAAAGAACAAGCACTGGGCATGTGCATTTACTCAGGCACCAAGGGAAAACAACTTATTGGCAATTGCTCTGTCAGGAGACCTGCGAGTTGAGGTGCAGGATCAGAGTCACAACAGCTGCTTCCTTTCTGGGTGCTGAGCACGTACTCTACTGGGCTGAAAACATCCAGGAGGATGCTGTTAATGAAAGAGACTGTTCTGGGTCTTGGAAATAAAGACAGATTTATCTGAGTGTCTCATAGAAAGTTCTCGCTCTCTGGATTATGACAGTAAAAGTCATTAGCAGGTTTAAAAAGCTTTACATATGCTAGCAAGGTAGGATGTACGAGTCACCTCAAATTATACTGAGTAAGAAGTTGGGGCAGTATTCTCAAACTTATTATTGCATTGAGAGATGGGGTCATGCTCAGAGAGTTTTATTGTCTGTCTAAAACACCTGCCTTGAGAAGTATTTGTCCAGTTATGAGCAAACTGGTTTCTCTAAGACTCATGGTCCTCCTTGACCTTTATATATTACAGCTATAAACAGGACAGATCTTCACCTGGCTTTATTTGTCATGGGTATACTGATGTTCAAATACTTTGGAAATTTTGACCAGGCAGCATCTGCACTTCAGTTTAGAGCACATTTCTTTCACACAAACAGGCTGTACTGAATTGTGCTGCAGTACCGACTAATAATGCAGACAAGTCTGAAATAGTGCTAATTAGCAGCTGCTGAAAATGTCGATTGGTCGATACATTGCTTTTAGGGAAAGTTTATGCAAACACACAATGCAGCCTGAAGTATGCAATATTCTCCTGCTTGGAATATGATTTGGGGTCAGGGCACTTTCTCATCATGAGCTTTTGACCTGTGTTGGGTACGATAAGTAAATATCAACAAAGATAATCCACACTGGATTAATCCTGTAGGCTGTAATGTGGAATTCCGCATTTTCAGTTGAGACTAGTATGGTTCCGGAAAATGGTCTTCTTGAGTTCGAGGTAAAAATGGAAAAGCTAAACACTCATTAGATTGCCTATATCTTGGCATGGTACTCTGATTTAAAAAAAAAAAAAAAAAAGAGGAAACAAACAACATTCCCAGAAGAAAATAATTATTTAATCTGTCTGTGGCATATGAAAATATTTACATATTTTCACAAGTTAGAATCAGAAACACAACAACAATACAGAAGGTAAGAAAAACATCAGATATACACCAGCCTCTCACTTGCCTCTTTGTGATGGTGCCGCATTTGCTTGATGACTGCCCACTGGTTGAGAAGACCCAGTCATCAGAAGCAGCTGGTCTTTTACAGGGGGACATTTCCACACTTGTTGTGGAGGTGACCTCAGCACCCATGCACATGTCTTCTTGCTTGGTTGAGGTCAGTATGCTTTGAATAATGCGAGCGAATGAGTAAATGCTGTACTTACTGTACATGATGTTTATCTAACCCCACTGTAGTGTGCTGTGCAGAACCAGTCCTGCACGTGATTCATTCCCCTCGTGCTCTGATGTGTGTCACTGTTGTTTTTCACTTGCTCTGCTGGCTGAGCGTCATCAGCCACTGGTGACTGTCGAGCATTCGTTTTCCCTGTGCTTTCCGTAGCAGCAAAGCCTGTCCAAAGGTTTGCAGTGATGTATTTTCCAGAAAATGTGCCCCCTTATCTCCTGTGGCTGGGATGTGCTGTTAGCTTTGCTTAACAGATGCAGATCCTTACTGCAGATATGGATACTAAGGTTTAAAAAGTTTAGAAATGTTTAAATGGTTATCCTGGATGTACCTCATCAGTGTTAACATGGTGATCTGTCTTATTTCAGGAAAGGTACTTTCCTTTTTACCTTCTTAGTTCATTTTATGCATTTTTTTTCTTTCTCTTCTTCCATTTACAGTGGCATATTAGATCCTTCTTGTATGGCTTTTTATGAGCATCTATTCTGACACCCTTCATAACATATAACAAAGAATGTAAGTACTCATTCCTGCATATACAAGCTTTGGTGGATTGAAGAATATCTTTTACAAAATGTAGGGCCTTCAAGTAGCAGAGGCTCCACCATGTCACAAAATAAATAAATTCTTCTACAAATTGATTGCTTTTGTTGTTATAAATCGCTAGTCTAAATTTGTTTCTTTCCTAATGGAAAGAAGTTTTGTCAATGTTTTCTAGTCAGAAATACTTCCCTGACAGACACAGTGATCAAGCCAAGTCTTAACCTTTCCCATGCACATTAACAGTGCTGAGCACCTAGAAAAAGTCAGGTTTCCCAGGTCTCAGGTAGCTCTTTTTGGTCTTCACTGAACTCTTTCAATTTGTAAACTTCCTCTTTTGCAGACCACAGACTTGCATTACTATTTTATTAACATTGTTAATGGGTATATACAGTGGAATAAACAGCTTGTGCTTACTCTCATTATTATTTTTTATTTCTGAATATGACTACTGCTTGGCTTTTTATCTGTTCCATCGAAGGAGGAGCTCATGCTTGGATCATCTTCTATTTATTATGGCAGTACTTTTTCAAGTGCTATTTCCCTTTCCTGCAACTTTGACCTAAATTCCATTTTCACACATGTTTGTACTTAAATTTAGTTTTTAAAATCATGATGGTCATTTGGTCTCATATGGCTAAGTGAACCTGATTACTCTGTAGAACTGACCTGTCCTCATCCTAATTTACCTTTTCACTGATTTTGTGTAGCCCACAGACCTTACCAGCAATGACATCTTCTTCCAGGTCATTGATAACAATATTGACTAGTGTGTGGAGGCAAAAGTAGATCATTATGAGATCTGACTAAAAAGATTCCTATTAAATATTATTACCAGTTAACAATTAGCTTTGCTATCAGCCAGTTTTAATTCATTCAATATGTATCACAGTGGTTAGTTTTTTAATAGAGCCAATTTGTTAATCAGAATGCAATGAACTGCTAGGTTAAAGTATGTACTCATAGATAACTTTGTCAGCCATATTTATAATCTCAACAAGACATAGTTTCTTTTGATGAGATCTATTTCTCATTAAGCCCTACTGATTAGCATTAATGTTATGATGATTTTATTTTTCATCCAGCATGCACAGTGAACCTGAAACTCCACCCTCCAAACAAGTAGGTACATCAGTACATGTGAATAGTAACTAATTTGTACAGGATTATATTTTTCTTGCTTTTTCTTCAGTTATTGCTGTCAGCTATATCATGCAGGCATCATAGCTACTGTGCAGACTTTAGTGAAAATATGCAGCACTTCTGTATTGTTTTCACCCCACTGGCACACCCAATTAGCACTGGATATTACAGATCCTTTTTTAGAGTAAACAGTCTACAAGAACACTAAATTACAGTGGTATCTTGGAAATTCAGTATATATGCTTTACAGTTGGATCACTACAAACATTAAAATTTAAAGACTTTTAGTTCTTAACTGTGTGGCCCCAAATAGCACCTCAAAATGACATTTCTGGCTCAGGAAATCTGAGATCTGCAGATTGCTGGAGGGTGAGAAAGCATCATTGTAAGCTTGACCTATTTTATTCCTTTCTATTGGCATCTGTTGCTGGATATTGTTGGAGAACAACTGTTGGGTATTTGGTTAAACCCAGTTTGTCATTCTTGCGGTCTTCATTTCTCTGATAATTCATAGGTACTCTTCAGGGGTACCAGCCTGGTAGCTTTCTTCTGCTTTCCTGAGTAAGTTTTCAAACCCTGATCATTCAGTCTAAACACAGCAGCTATGTCAGTATGGTAAATGGCCACATGATGCATATTTTCCCTTTTTATGGTGCTACAAATGCAGAGTTCATTAAATATAGGAATATTCTGTTCGTATTTTATGTTTGGGAGACCAATGTAGCCTCAAATATACTCAGATTCTCTTAATATTTCTGCCACATAGAATAGCTGTTATTTGTTCCATATGTATATTTCCAGTGAACAGTAAAGTTTTTTTTGGAAACAGAGCAACATAAAAGATTGTATTGGGTTTTCTGTGAGGGGTTTTTGGTTGTGTCTTTGGTAACGCGGGAAGGGCTATGGAGATAGCCCTTTAAGAAGCTACCTGAAAAGCTCCCCCTTTTCCTTTTGTCAGACCCATCTCTGACCAGGGTCAAGCCAATCAGTGCCTCTGTGAATTCATGTATTTAAGGGGGGGTGCAGGACATGTCTTGCTTTCTCTCTGGCACTGGCCCTGACCAGTGCGGCCCCAGGTGTGGGTGGCATGGCCCTGGCCTTGCCTGGCTGGGTTTGGGCGGCCCCAACCACAACTTAAGCTTAAGCGCTGCTGCAGCTTCATCCCGAAAAAAAAAGAGAGAGAGAGAGAGAGCCGGGATCTCCAGAACCATCAGAAAAGACCTGCAGCGGAGAAAGGAGTGGGGCCCGAGGAGAACAACTTTGAAGAACACC
>NW_010184704.1:37617-75161 GCF_000695765.1 Mesitornis unicolor | reverse complement strand
CCTGAAGAAGCTGTGACTCCGGGCAGTGTGTGCTGGAGCACTTCGTGTGTGAGGGAACTGTGACCATGGGCAGACCCAGATTGGAGCTTTGTGGACTTGGGCTGCAGCAGTTTTGTGCGTGAGGGAAACTGCAGCTGTGGGCAGACCCATATTGGACTTTTGAGGACATTTCCCCTGTGGAAAGGGGGCCATGCGGATGCAGAGAGAGACACTGGGAGGAGTCTTTCCTACTCCTGAGAAGCACATGTGAAAACCGACTGCAACCCCCCACTCCCATTCCCCTGCGCCTCAAGGCAAAGGGGGAGGGGGAAGGTGAAGAAACTGGGAACAAAAGCTGAGCCCGGGAAGAAGGGAGGGGTGGGGGGAAGGTGTTTTTGACTTTAAGATCTGGTTCCATCTCCCATTGTTCTACTCTGATGTTGGTAATAAATTAAAATTGTTTTGTTTTTATTCCTTATGATGAGTCTTTCTTTTACCTGTGACCTTTTTAAGTGGTGAGAAGCCCTCCCAGTCCTTATTTTGACTAGCCCTTTTTGGGGCATCGTGGTGCTCAGTTATGCACTGGGCCTAAACCACGACAAAGCTAGAAGGAAGTGGTAGATTATATTAATTTATAATAATGGAGGATGCCACCAGGCTATATGAGTGCAACATGAATAAAGACGTTATGGAATTAAGAAGGAGTAATATTTATTATATTGCTTTTACTGTCCTTCAAAGTCTGTGATTTTGTCCAGCCCAAATAACTTGCTGATGGATACTTATATGAGTGCAGTGATACCCCTAGATCCAAAGCTGGAGGGCAATTCTACATGTCGCCTATTAAGACCACTTGAATAAAGTTCAAGTCACCAAATGACAGGCTTTGATAAAACTGAGATAAAGAAAGGTTTCATTTTTTAATTTTTTTTTTTTGCAGTAGTAGTAGACCCATCTGGTCTCTTTCACTGTTCTTGCATTATAGCCAGCTGAAAACTGGAGCAAATTTACTATAAATTACATGGATTTATAATAAATAATCTATCTTCTGGTTTCTATGTCTCTTTATTGGAGATATCCAAGACATGAAGATATAAACCAACAAATCAAAAGAGTGCACTTTAAAGGAAATGTAGCACAGCCACTACCTCATGAGTCCTTTACAGACCATACTACTGGGTTGAAATTATACCTTCAGTAAGACATACTGATTTAGGAATGTAGTATTGCAATGGACCTCTAGCTTCCCAGGTGTAGACTGTAACACAAAAAGATGCCCTAAGACAGCAGCAGAAGCCAGAGTTCTGAATTTAAATTGCTTTGATGGTAATTTTGATTGTTCCCCTTAGAGAAAAGCATATGTTATACTCATTCTTTCTACATTTTCTCAAAATATTTGTCAGCATGCTGCTTAAGAGTAGAACTTTTCCACTTTCTACACTTTGCATTCAAAAGCAGGAGTGGGGAACACAGCTGGACATTTAAATCTGCCTCTCATTCATGCTGGAGGCAGCAGCAGAGCGATTTCTCCACAGTACGAGGATGTGATTTATGTCTCTGCTCTGCTCCCATGCACCAGTGCCCAGGCTGTGCCACGCTTTGCTCTCATGCAAACTGTAATCTATACAAAAGTCTCTGTTCTCATATTGTTAACTGATCTACCAGTTTACCTCTAGCTTGGATGGAAGCAAATTAAATAATAGAAGAAGCCCATGAATGTGAAAGTTCAAACATAGCTTTATTTTCCTTCCTAGGAGCCTCATACAGAGTTAAAATAGTGGCAGCCTGGCAGAACGACAAGATTTTTTAGCACTGCTTAATGAAATTAAATGAGGTCAGACATAAACATGAGGTGGCTGTCCTGCAAATTGTTATGCACATCAATAATTACGTAATGGTATATGAATATATGTCTTTGCATGCATCAAACATGCCAACTGCTTCATTGAAGCCAATGCAGATCTACTTGTGTGGCTGAATTTTGGCTCCGCAGGTCCGGGAAGAAAGGATTATGCTACATCTTTTATTGATGTGAACTAAAAGACATCTTTGTAATGCCGAAACAGCCTTTGGAAGAAAAGCAGGATGAATCACTAACCAAAACAGGATTTATTTTTTGCTTACTTTTTTTTTTCCGACCCACCTCTTCCTCATCTCCAAAGCCATGGGATTAATCTTAATCCAGTACATTCCAAGAAGGAATGTTTACAACCTGGACATAGAGGTCCTTGCTGGCAGTGGCAAGAGAGATGCTGTAAGGAGTTCTTATTCATGGTTACGAAAAGAAATGAATCTTTTTATTGAAAAAAGTTAGTTCTAAGTCCAGTATAAAAACAACCAAGACTCAGGTTCTGCTGCAAAAGGGAATTTGACTCCCTTTTAAAGTAGGGCAGTGTATGCTGCTCCCAAAAGTGTGGTTTCTTTTACACTAAACAATTTTTTAGTCAAAAAATTACACTAAATTAAAAAGTTCAAAGTTAATCCTCCTTGGAGTTTAGCACTATGGGTACAGGACTTGAGTCAGAGTCTTTCTTAAAAATCTCTTTTTTTTGCCTTCAGAGCACTGCAACTTCGTCTACAAGAGAGGTAGAAACTAGGTATTTATGAAAAATACCCTTTAGCCTTGGACATACACTAGTGATGCAGGGTTTCAACACTCTCAGATCAAAATTCTATATAGACTTGTCTCACTTTTAGGGCAAGTTTTTTAGTGAAAAACACTGCTCTCCTGTGGAGGTGCCTGGGTGGTTTTATTTTCCTTTTGGTTCTCAGTGTTTGCTCCCTTCTCAAAAATATAATGATGCTACATTTATTTTGTGATCAGCTATAAAAGTATATTATTACTGAACAGAAAGAACAATTCTTGAAATGAGAATTTTAAATGGTAAGTAGTAATGTTTGCTTTGAATTACAGTAATTCACTCATGGAAAAAATTAGAATCTGAGCTATATGCCAAATGGTGACATTCCCATTTCATAAATAAATATTTTTCAGAAACAGCTGTAAACTCACATAAAACCCGCAACTTAATTCTTATAAATTGAAATTCTTTGTTTAGTAATGCAAAGATTGTTTTACTGGTTTTCTAATGTGCATCTAATAGTTATTTAGGGGGCTGACCACTGACCATGTAATGCTAAATTGTGTTCTACAGTTAGTTATCAGCATTGCAATGAAATAAACTGATTTAGCTTGTGTGTCAGGTAATGACCCAAGTTCCTTCAGCTCCAACATTTTACATTTTCTCCATTCAAATACTATTTGTTGAAAGAGTTGAAATAATATATGGCTAGAATAAAGGCTAGACAGATATATCACTCAGGCTTTCAGACAAAGAATGAAAATCACAGAAGAAAATAGGGCACCTATCTTGAAATTTCTTAACTGAGAAATCCAAATAAATATACTAACCATTTGGACTTAGGTAATTTTCAGAGAAAATTCTAGGACTTCAGTAGTTTCATGTGTTCATTTTGTTATTCTCTTACTGTTGGAGAGCGGTATCAGTAGTAAATGGTACCATTTTTACACAAAAGGCTTCTTGAGGAATCAAGATTTCTCCTTTTCCCAGAACAGATTTGAAAAAAGTAATAATACTAAAATTTTCAGCGTTTGCATAGAGCTGCAGACCCCACTGAGCTTAATTGATAACAAAGAAACAAAGCATCTCTGAAAATGTGGTCTTACAATCTGAAATTAGAAGCAAATCCTAAGGTATTCAAATTTCATGGCCATTTCGGACAGTTTTAACCCCTTATTTGAACACTGATAATACAATATAAAAGAGGGGTTTTGTTGTTAGGTAGTTTTTTGTTTGTTTGTTTGTTTTTAAATCTCCATCTATCAGCTATATGGAAAGATTTAGAAACAAGGAAGCAAACAAGTGCCTGAAGATAGACTCCAAAGTAGTTTCCATTAACTTCAATGTGCTTTGGTGGAGTTTAGCAATTCTGAAGGTAAGACTGTTTCCTTAGCATGACAACATGGTTTTATGAACCTAACTTTAGGCTTATAATGATGAAAAACTAGTCCCAGATATTATTTTTTCATTTTAAGGTGTTTCTGTAAGTTGAGAAAAAAAATGAGAAAATTAGCCAACATCCCTCTCTCGTCAGGCAGCTATGTTAAGCAATATTTAAGGAAACAATGCCCTCAGAGACAATGTTTTGCCTACAGGAAAGATTTTATTTTTCCTTAACAAAGGGTCAAATATAAGAATTTAGCAAACTGAGGATTTACTAACAATTTTAGACATTTTTGTCTTTCCATCTTCTTAGTGCGACACATTTTAGTTAACTCAAAAGAAAGGAGAATTAGGAAGCAGTGATGTTGCAAGCTTGAGATGCAGTCTAAATTCCACCATATGTTGTTGTTTTTTATCACCATCTCTGGAACAAAGGGTAGAACTTCCTAAGTTGTTTGTTTTTATGTTAATTTTGCTGCTTTTTTTTTTTCTAGAACATCTAAACAGTTGACTTAAATCCCATAAGTTTCATTACTTTTATCCCCTTAATTTTTCTTTTTTTCCCAAGCAGTTTTCACATATCCAACACTGCATACAATACCCATTTGTAATTATGTTTAACCTTTGTAAAGCCGCTGGGTAAAGTCTACTCATTAATCTTTAACCTGACAAGCCTTGAGGGTGGTAGAATTGGCACAGCCATGTATTAGAGGCTGAGACCACAGACTAGAGTTACAAAAGGGGTAATTAAGAGGTAGTATGAAAGGAAATGGAACAGAGCTAAAGGGATATGATCATATTATAGTATGTGTCAGACAGTAGTAAGGACAATGGAATGCAAATTCCTATAGACACAAATCAAAAAATAAATAAGGCAGTGCATTTTTCAAAACAAAACCAATTTAATGATCTCCTCTCTTAGTCAAGCACAGATAACCTTCACTAAATTAGATCTCAAGTGTTGTAATAATCATACAGCACAGGCACATAGTTAGTTTTTAATAGTGTGCTCCTATTTATCTTTTGTTTGTTTGTTCTCAACAAGCATGTTACCTCACAGTAACTGTAAAAGGTGCAAGTTAGCGTATCTCAATATGTCTCAGCAGAAAACAACATCACCTGGACAAGTGTCATCCTGTAACTAAGGGACAAATCCTGGCCCTGGCCACCAGGCTGTGAGGAATGCCTGGCCCCTGGGCAGCTGTGCTGTGCTGATCCCAGCTCTCTGTGGGCTCACAGCACAGATGATCATCAAGGTGGTTTGGGGGGGCTGAGATGTGTGGCATCTGTGGGAAAAGAGTCAGGGACAGGATTCAAAACACTGGCTCTGATGAGGCTTTACAGCTTTTCCAACACCTCGGCTGGGAGTATGTTGAAATTGTGGAAGATATGTGGAAGATATGTGGAAGAAGTACCCAAAGAACATCTCTTTGCCGTTCTTAAAGAACAAGGTCCTATCATCTTTTTGACTGTGCACTGAGACAGGTGTCTCTAATTTTTAGTTCATGAATTATTCCATTGACCACAGCTAGACTTTTCATCTGATTAGACATCTACCTTAGCACCTTTATCAGTCTGATCTCCTCTGACCGATCTCTAAAGTGGTGACAATAAGTGGTGCTTTTCCCTAGTCTTCTGCAAAAATCCTCATAATTTGGATGTGATATTTAGACTTGGCTCCAGGGGCTGGGTTTCCTTTACAGAAAATTTCGTTTTATGCTTCTGTAATCCTTCAGTGTATTACTGAATAAAACAAGACTGTCATGCATTCATAAGCTGATAACATTATAACCAGTAAGTCCCACAATGGGAAAGGATGGGATAGGAAACAAAACCCAGCAAAAAACTTCTGGGTTTTTATATCCATTTTCAAAAGAAGTGATGACTACTTTCCTGATAGGTAGAGCTGCTTTTATCAAGGGGTTACATGAGAACCTTAGAGAACCTTTCATAAGAAATAAAAACAAATTTTAAAACCTAGTATCTCTGGCCTTTTTGTTTTCATAGAAATGCAGCAGATGCAGCATCGTCTTCTTTACCTTTGTCTCTGTGCATGGAAGGAAAATTGATCTCCAGCGTATCGGTGCTGCAGTTTTGAGAGTCCTTGCTCGAGGAAGGTCCTCACCAACGTTCAGTCAGATAGAGGCCTATTAGAAACCAAACGTTAATGTCTATCTAAGTGACTAATCCATAAGACTTATGAACAAGTAAATGTATTACAAGAATTTTACTTCAAATCCCTGAGGAAGAGAAAATAATGTACTCCAAAGAGGAGAGTCTTAAAGGGAGTGTGTCTATGCTGTATGTCTCAATGTGTTTAGCTTATCATGTGCAGATGGGAAAAGAGAAAAAAGTTCAGGGAAAATGAAAGACGTAAATAATTGTAAAGGTGAAAAGAAAGCATCTTAATTTGTCTTTCTTAAGGGCAAAAACTAGATTTGCAAATATAATTAAAGCTCCTTTTAAAAATGAAGCAGAAACATGAATAAGCTGGAAAAAGGAGACTTCACCAGTTTTGGAAGTGGGGGCATATCACACAATGTGTAAGTGGTCAACTTTGCACATAGAGTGCACAGAAAATATAATAAATCAGACACTCCAGTCCGCAAATGGTAGCAGAAAATAAAGGCTTAATGTTTTGTATTCATTCCCTTCTGCTTTACTGCTTGCAAGAAGCATTACTAATTATAGTAAGTGAACAGAGGGCCAAATACTGTCTTTTTTAACAATAGAAATTCTCTCTCTGTTCCTTAAATTATAGTATAGGCTTTTAAAGACCAGATCTTAGTATTTTGAAGATCCAAATGTCAAATGCACATTAGTGAGGCACACTTACTATAGCAAATTAATGTTAAAAAATAGAATTATAGAAAAAAAGATACTGTTTAAGGGTGTAAACCTCATATGCTGAGAAGCACCCAATTCTCTTGGTTTGTATAAACTCAAAAGTTTGTTGAGTTTAGTTATATTTAAAGAGTTAAAGCACAATGAAACCAATTTAACAACACAGAAAACCATGTCCTGGCTTTTGAAAGATCAGTGTAAATAGGAGTAACCCTTCTTCTACTTTCTTCCCTTAACCCAGCAATTTTCATTCCTTAATGAGATAGAAAACACGTGTAGATCCTGCTTGTAGGATTTTCTTATCTTTCTCAGTCCTTCAGGGGTCCCAATAAATCAAATCTAATCAAACAAATTCTTACTAAATTTAACAAATAACTAGGAGATACTGAAGCCAGAATAATGGATAAAACCAATAGACCAACTCAGGATATAACTATAAGACAATTACAGGAAAGAAAAATAGGTCAGAAAAAATAAGGCAGAAAATGCTGTGTTTTTAATGCTGTATTTATTAGCTGTCTGGGTCAGCTACTTTATCTCTTTCTAATCATCTGTGTAAATAAAACTAGCAATGTCATATTCTTTCATTCCTGCACTACACTGACAATTTTCATTGCTTAATGAGATCGAATGTTTCTAGGCTCTACATATATATACTCAGTCTCTTCAACCCTTCAGGGCATTAAAAAAAAAATCCTCAGAGAATGATGAACAATTTGTAGTGAATTCAACAAATAAGTAGGATACGCATGCAATGCTTTAAATTTTCAGTTATAATAAAATTACACTCAAAAACCACAAAATGAATCTGCTTCAGGTGCAGTACGGCACGAATCAGTGCACTGGTCATTTCCTCTGGAGTCTACAGTATTAGCTATTGTTGGATGCAAAACATTGGATTGAATAAAAATGTCCTGATTAACACAGAGATAAATACTGTGCTGCCTTAAACATGAATAGCCTTTTTAGACAATCTCATTGCTTATGTCAATAAATCTTTATAGTTATGACTTTCAAAATGGATAATATGATGCAAAATATATCAGTACTCTTTACCCTCTGGCCTTTTTCCACATTCATGCAAAGCAGTTTACACATAACTTCCTTATATTTGATTCTCTTGCCCTCCTTAAATTACTGGTCTCACAGATAGAGCAGCTTCTCTGAATCCCAATCCAAAGAACCAGTAAAAACATAAAATATTAGCTTAAAACAAGAACTTTTCAAGACTGTAAAATGTCCTCAGAGTAAGCTTAATGGCAAGCCAATACAGTATTTGTTTGGAGTGGAAGAGAAACAAAAGGGGAAAAATTAAGACCCGAAAGCAGACTAAAATAATACAGAAAGCAGTCAAAAATCCAGGAGCAGCAAGACTGGGACCATTCAGAGCTGAACATTCCTTCAATAATCCTTAGGAGAAAGGAGGCTCCAGAAAATTCACACAGAACCCACTGTACACAAGACATGAACATCAGCATCAGCACTGAGAAAAGGGGAGCAGAGGAAGGAGTGAATGCTGCCACTGTTGGTCTTAGTCTAGCAGAGTAAACAAAATCTCCTATGAAATGCAGAAAATGTGAATAATAGGTTCACCTTTTCACTTCTAAATATTAACTCCTGGAAGGTCTCTGTAATACTTTTAAATGCATTTGGGGAATTTTTGCCAGAAACAAATACTTCCTAACATTGTGTTACTCATTGTAACCTCCATACTGTTACATTTTCAGTTTTTTTAAAAAGCTGTCATCAAAGGCTAACTGGGTAATTTGAAAACTATCTAGAACATTAATGCCTTTTTGCTGTACTTAGTCTATGTTTTAAATTTTTCTTTTCAATCATTTTTATTCACAAGGATCAGTAAAATACATGAAAAGAGAATGATTTTTCTCTGATGATCCTGATTAAGTTAATGCATATTTCATGATCACACTTTATACGTACCTTTTAAAGTGGTTTTACCCACTCACATGCTTAATGACTATGGCTCCTAAATCTTGACCTAACTCCTTACTCTGGGTTTGCCTCCCTCTGTTTGGTTTAGCAAGGTGACATGGAGTTCTGACATTTCCTTGCTAGACTGCTGCCAATTTCAGCTCTACATGGCCATGTGTGATCTATTGTCCTGCCCTGCCACTGCTTTCACCCTTCCTCTTTTTCTTCTGTCACTGTCAACTCCATCATCACGCTCCTGATCACTCAGCTCCATAAATAACCCATTCATTTCCTTTAACCCTTTCTTCTCTATGGATTTGTAGAAGCACGCTGCTGCTTTATCCATAGCATTTCCAGAATATGGACTCCATTATTTATATATTAAAGAATTTAAGAGTTGGGCATCTAAGCCTGACCCAGTCACTCTAAAATCTTCTTATAATCATTGAGAGAAAAAGGCAATATGCAGAAATTGATTCATCTCATATTAAACATGTATTTAGGTTGAGATTAATTGACCCCAGATAGTGTGTATTCCTCTCCATATACCTACAGGGAATGTTAGATGATCTGGTTAGATTTGGAAATCTTAGATATCTAAATTTAAAGCATATGAATCCTAATTCTGTTGAATTTATTGCTCAGTAAATTGTTGGTCAAGCTTGTTTACTACTATGTTAGGTCAGATATTGTCTTGCTACAGGAAATGGTAAATACATTTATGCTGGGCTACCAATATTGTTACTGACCCATCTCAGCATAACAGTCCCTTTTCTGTGATCATGGATGACCTTTGCTGCTGTTAGATTTTTTTCTTACAGTGCACCCTCTGATTTTGTCTCCTTGACTGTAATTGAACCAGAATTATGTATTGCCATGGCTTTGGGTGACAACATGGATTCAGGTAGGTGGAAGCCATAATCAGTCAATAATATCTTTCATCCTCTGGGCTTAGACTGGATCTTTGATGTCTGGGCAACTATGCTTTGTCAGAGTAGACTCCATATAGTTGCCATCAGACCAACTGTTTTGCTGTTTAACAGTGATAAATTAGAGCAAGTTATAATGCATATTGATATTAGCATAACCTATTAAAATTATAGACCATTCTGGACAGTGGGGCGGCCAGGTATGTGGACTCAAATCTAGCTGAACTACCTGACTTGAAGATCACTGACATGAAGTCCAGCTGGAGGCCAGTCACCAGCAGTGTGTCTCAGATCAATACTGATTCTGATACTATTTAATATTTTTGTTAATGACCTGGATAATGGTATGAAGTGCTCTACCAGCAATTTTGCTGAGGGCGCAAAGCTGGGAGGAGTGGCTGATAGATGTTGCTGCTTTTCAGAGGGACCTCTGGAGAGATGTGTGAATGGGAACTTTCTGGAGTTCAAGAAAGGGAAATGTAAAGGCCTGCATCTGGGGAGGAAAAATGCCATGGACCACTATACGCTGTGGGCTGACAAACTGAAGAGCAGCTTTGCAGAAAAGTGCCTGAGGGTTCTGGTGAACAATAAATTGACCGTAAGCCAACACTGTGCCCTTGCAACAAAGGCAGCCAACAGTCAGAAGGCCAATGGATGCATTAGGAGGAACGTTGCTAGCAGACTGAGGGAGGTGAGCCTTCCACTCTACTCAACCCTGGTGAGACAAATCTGGACTGATGGGTCCAATTTGGGTCTCTCTAGTACAAGAGATATAAGGACATAAGGTAAAGTCTGGGGAAGAGCCACTGAGGTGCGTAAGGGACTGGAGAATCTGCCATATGAGGAGAGGCTGAGAGCTGGGATTGAGCAGCTAGAAATGAAAAGGCTCAGGGAGATTTTATCTATATGTCTAAATACCTGATGGGAAGGAATGCAGAAGATGGATAGAGCTAGACTTTTCTCAGTGATACACAGTGACAAGAGGCAATGAGCAGAAATCAAAATACATGAAACTCCTTCTGAACACAAGTAAACACTTTTTTTTTTAATTATTGTGACATTGCTCATGCACTGGCATGTGTTACCCAGAGAGGCTGCAGAATTTTAATCTTTGGAGATGTTCAAGACCTGGTTAGACACAGTCCTGGGCTACCTGCTCTAGCTGACGCTTCTTTGAATGTGGTGGTGGTTGGACGAGATGATCTGCTGAGGTTCATGCCAACCTCAACCATCCTGTCATTCTGCAAATTAAATGTAATAAGTGTAATATCTCAGTTGTCATGGGGGAATAGGCCATAAAGTTATCATATACCCGTGCTATTTGGACATTTGATTTTTGTCACAATTCAGGTAATTACAGAGTGCCCGAAGTGGTGGTAGAACAAGTGTCACAGATAACAGGATGATTTGTGTAATAATATTTAGGATATTTTCATTATTTTAATTCTTTGATACTTAAGATATTAACAGTGTTATTGATCCACATATTATTTTGAAGTGGTGCTCATATCTTGCCTGCTGTCATAAGAGAAATGGGCTTATGTGATTTGCACCTTTTATTAATGGTGAGGAATTAGATCTATTTCTGTAAGGTGTGCATGAATTTTTCAGAATATGCTACTGTGGGGAGACATAGGTGACAGCCTGGACAAAACTGTCAATTTTTTTTCTAGTAAAGCAGAATTGCACTTTTTACCGAGTTTGCTTGTTATATATAAGATTAGAACATAAAAGTTGGCATCAGAGCATATGCAAGTGCATATGCTGGTGCTGCTAACAAACAACTGCCTCAGCTGTGGCATGCTGATGGGTATGTAAGTTCCTAGGATCATACCTAGGGATTGGGTTTTGATCATACTCTGGAATTAATTATTCCCCATCCTCCCCTCCTTTATTTGTAATACAGATAGAGCTACAATAATGAAGCAAAGGTTGTCCTTTCTGGACAAATCCACAGAGGCTGTTGCAAAATCATTCAAATCCCTCATGACAGCCTTGATGTTTATGATTAATCATGACCAAAGAAAATATATGCTTATGTACAAGGTCACTTTGAAATTGGATCTATACATACTGCTAGTCTGTGACTTAATACTCCTGTCCCTGTGACCTTCACCTTCCTTCTCTTTGCTCCCTGACTGCTTGCATCATTTCACAAATTAGATCCTGACTCCTTGACTGACTCTTCTTCTGTCCTTGGACAATGTCAGTGTTTGGTGCTACTGAGTACTCATTCTGCAAATGAATCAAAATGAAAATATCAGATGTATATGGCCTATGACGTGCAGCTGAAGGATGCAGATTCTGTCTGGTAGAAAGTTCATGAGCTTTCTCTTTCTTTATGCTCTTTTGGTCTGGTCTATAAATCTTTATTCATGTCTGAAGTGACCTTACCCATGGAAGAATGGGGTTGTAGCACACAAAGTTATAAGTCAAGTGATTCAAAAGGATCTATTGCTCATCAACAATTTTATGTTATTTAAATATGAAATGCAATTAAACTAAAGATGTACCTTTGAAACTTCAGCTCTCATTTTTTCTGATGGTGGGTGGTAAGACCTAACAGGATTTCTCCCTCTCATCCATCAAGATGACCTCTTTGCTAATTAATGAGAGTGTGAAAATCTACAGAACTTGTAGCTAATGAGAGTGTTTCATTTATTGGTGTATACGAAAGCTTTCACAGCATTAAAGCATCATTCCTGATGAACTTAGGTGAATGTTTGGCAGAAAAATTCCTCATAAATGAACAGATAAGAGCAGTACCATTAAATCACATCCCCACTTCTACACTCATCTACAGCCTCATATCTCATTGCATTTTAAAAGCTTTGAGTTGCTGCATTCTTGAACTTGATAGGCCAGATTCATCCTACATACTTCAGGTACATAACCAAGGAAACCAAGTCAGGAGAGTGTTGTCTTAGTCTCTTTCTGCTGACAACAGGGGCAGGCACTTCTAGAAGCCAATCCAGAACTTAGGTGTACTAAATCACTCTCAGGAATGGCCTGTTCTCCCTATATAGTAGAAATTAGGGTTACAGTGATAAAGAAGGGCCTGCTTCAACTTTACGTAAACTCCACAAGAACTGTGTGGCTAATAGGCCAGTGGAGCTCATCCTTAGCTCCTTTAAACACCTCAGCTGCTATCTAGTTATAGATATTGGGAACAGCTGTCCATTGTCCATGAGATGATAAAACTGACTTTAAGGGGTAGCATGCTATGCTGTTCTAATGGAGGTAATGTATCCTAATGTGATAGTGGCTCATCATGAATAAATGGCTCCCACAGCTGTTTATACCTTCTCATGATATTTCCCAATTCCTAGTGCAAAACTGTTTCATATCATACAGGCAATTTATATAACAAGTAAAAGATGTAGTTCAGATTCTCACTCACAGCACTCTCTCAAGACTTTTGGTGTTTTTAGCTCTCAGGTCTTTCCTCTTGTTATTTTTCCTCCTCCATTTCTTCTGCAGCTAGCTCTATTCCACACTAGCTATACTCACCATCTACTTCAAATCTGTAACCTAGACAGGCAGAATTCTGGCTTTCCATTTGGCAAATTTTATTCATTGATTTCTGTGGAGCAGGGTTTTTTTTTTTTAAAAAACCAACAAAAAACCAAAATAACCCAAACAGACAGAGTCAAATGTCAGCTATATTGGTTGGGATATATTTCTGGTTTTTTATTATAATTCCCTGAGAACAATCTGTACTCCAAAGTGCAGGAGGCCTGAGTAGATATCTAGAAATGCTCTCAACTCTTTTCAATTTGTTTTTTGTTTGTTTGGTTGGTTTTTTGGGTGGGTTCTGTTTGTTTGGTATTTGGTTTGTTGTTTTTTGTTTTTGTCTGTTTGTTTTGGGTTCTTTTTTAAATAAGTACAGACTTTTAGTTAGACTTTTCAAACAGAAAATATAAATGTTTTAGTAGGTAAAAGCAGAGAGAGTTATATATTTTGTTGCTATTTACCACGGAATTTATCAGAGATCAACCTTCATGACAGATATAGGAACAAATTGGGTCATTTAGGGTGTGTCTACACTGCTGGGTAGGGTGCAGGTATGTGCAGGAACCTTTGTTCATGCTCTGAGCTACAAGAAGACCTTGAACTGTGGTCTTCTAGCTGAATCAGTAAATCTTCCCTCTCTGAATGACTTATAACAAGATTATATGGCTTCCAAAATGGGGCTGAGGTAAGTAGTGTGACACATGGGCATTAGCTCTGGCTAACCACTAGTTATTGCCATATGCTGAGTTTTTGATACTACATACAGTAGTACGTAGTAGGAAGAAGGAAAGAAGGAAAGAAAAAGAAAGGGAAAGAAAGAAAAGACATATAGAGAAATACTAGTGCAGATTATTTAAGTCACGTATGTGAGAGGACATACATGCCCTGTATTTATTTCAATCATATAAAACACAGATATTTTTGTGAGTTAGAAATAATTCCATGAAAAACTATCCCATAAACTACTAGAAAGTTTTTAGCACTTATCTCTGAAACAGCTTCTGCTAGAGACTATGCTAGATGATCTACTGGTTTAAATAAACCACCAGTCTAGTCTTTTACAGAAGTGTTTAGGATAACTGCTTAAGAACAGCTACTTTATTTAGTTTTCCACTCTTTGACAAAAATGACAAATAAAGTAAAGCAAGACTGTAGTTCCCAGAGAACCTTTTAACATTGCTAGCTTTCTTTTTGACAGTCAAACCTGAGTGGGAAAAGCCCTCATCAGCTAGCAGGTGCTCACAGAAGGATGTGGGTGCACAAAGCAGTGTGTGGTGCTTATACTTCTTTCAGTTAATTTGAGGGAATGCAAACTGTTGAAGTTTCATAACAAGCTGCATCGACTTGGCGTTTTTCCCCTTTCAATCATGCCTGACTAGGGAAAATAAGTTGGAAAAAAAATTAAAAGGAAGCAAAACATGCTAAATGATGAGATTTAGTAAGATGGGGCACACAGCTGTTTACGATGCTGCCGCCATATAATTTCCAAAGTACTGCATAAATAATATCATTTTATTGGAGTTAGACAAGAATCATCTATTTCTTCTGCACACTCAAGTAGCAGTTGGTGTTTTAATTTTGGCTCTGTGCTGTAAGTAGTGTGACCAGCATATTTGTCAGGAGAAAAAAAAAAGTTTAGCTTACACATCCCTGTAATTACAATGTCAACTTGAAGAAAGAGAAGTGAATGCTTCAAGGAAGAAAAAGAAAAGTTTAAAATAATGGATAGCAACAAATGCTTCTACCAAAAAATGCTTCTGCTCTGCCACAGCAGATGTTTCTTGTCTCGTACCTCTTTCTGTGTGGTTCAGCACTTAAGTCTGCCCCACAGCCTTTTCTACTATTATTACCCTTAAATGAGTGCAGAAAGTAGATTAAAAAAAGTAGCACACATTGCCCTTGATCTTGACCCACTAAATGTTGAAAAGTTAGGGTGTACTTCAGGAGTGGTCCAACAAAGATCATGGAGTCCTAAACTTTCTTGACTTCTGACTTCCTTGGCCTTAGGAAATAGGTGATTAAATGCATAGTTAGAATCAAACTGACTTCAGGTTGTGGAACCTAGAGTCCATTTTTCAGTGGTTCTAGACTAATAAAATAATCACAGATGTGAAGCTCAGTTACAGCTAATCATAAATTATTTAGCAGAATTAGCTAAGTTAGAACAGTTTTCTTCATTACATATCAACACATACCACCAAAGAATGACTGAGGTCTTACATAACTGAAGGTCTCCAATAGTAACCTGAACATTTATACTAACATAAAGGTCTGATCTGAGGATCTAAAACTGAGTGTTTTGAATGTCCTCCATTGTACTGCAAGTATGTTTTTTCTTAAAATTTATGTCCAAAATAAATACAGAAAATCTAGATTGATCGTAACTATCCACAAGTTTTATTTTCAGTGCCTTCTTTATGTGTTGGCAATGTATTACAAAGGCATATAAATAAAAATTATAAGCTAAAATTTGGTTTAAAAGTTTGAAATCTCTAAAAAGACACATGAAAACCCACTGCAGTATTTCCTTAAGAAAATCTACATTGCTTGCTAATCTTTTGAAATATTTAAATAAATAATAAAAATCTCCCTCTTATGTTCAATTAAGTTACTAACCTGGAAAATGCTGTTGGAGAGTTGTTAATCAAGTAGCTTATAAAAGTTTACAGTGAAAGAAGATGAAAATCTCATGTAATTATTCCCAAATATTCCTATTAACTATAGTACACCTGTGAAGTCAGAGAAGAGAAAGCTGTAAGATTTTTGGGTTTTTTTTGCATTGGTCATGATGAATTTGGATTTTGGTTTGAATTTCCATCTCAGAAAGCTCTTAAAAAGTAAGAAAAAATCACCAAAATTCAGCAGTAGACAAGACTGGAATATGTAGGCCAGTCAAGCACAAACACTTGCCTCAGAGAATAACCTTCACTAATATTTCACATGCCTTCTAGTCACATTATATACTCCCATTCAGCATAAACAACTGAAATCTAGTGGTAGGTCATGAGTAAATAACTTATGGACATGCTTGTCAATATGGTCCATCTCAGGAAATTAATGACATAAGATTGATGTTAAGAAAGAGACCATCACTCTGAGGAAGAGATGGGAAAGATGGATTATGAAGAAGGAGTAAAAAATAATAGTGTGTGTGCCACTGACCAGACAATGGCTACTAGAGGATGCAATATCTGCCCACAAGTATTTGAACTGTGCAAACACCTAGGAGGCATAGGATTTGTTTAGAGAGGTCCAGGAATAACTAGGAATAACAGAATGAAAATGAGTTAAGAAAAATGCAGACCTTACATCAGAAAAACTTCCTGTGAGGTCTATTAGTCTGTAGTAAACTCCCCAAGGAAGTATTCGAATTCCATCACTTGAATAATTTAATACTAGACTGGGTAAAGCACTCGAGAATATACTGTAGGGAACAATCCTGTACTGAGTTATTACAGCGTATACACGGATAAACTACATACCCACATTGCACAGAGTACCTGTGTATTTGAAGATCAGGCTGTTCAGTGTATGACAAGACTATGGTCTAGAAGGCTATGCCAACACTTCACTCTGCAATAAAAGACTCTCTGAGTCTCAGCATGCATCCACCTGCTGTTTTCCCCTTCAGTATAGTCCATGCAGGAGAAATGTTATCCTTTTTGGAAAATATGGCTTCTTTTTTCTCCCTTGATGCCTACAACTTTAGATTAGTGAAATTTAGTATGGTTCCAGGCTAGTCATATTGTTGACATGTTAACTGTTTATTTCAGTTATGAACTACTAAACCTCCAGAGTTCAGTAAGATCCAGGAAAAGCTGTATGCAAAAGATTTTTGTAAAACATTGATAATGTGTCCTGGACCTGTCAGGACAAAATTAACTATGTTTCTAATATTACCAACTCTATATGCTCATTGCAAAAATTTCCACTGTGCATGTAGTGGTATTTATTTTTATCATTGTACTAAAAAGATGTAGAATAAATGTAGTCTGCAGTAATTTTTTCTATAGGCAGTACATAACTATAAAGCTACTTTTCATTTTACTGTCCATTAGCAATGATGTGTTTGGTCTTCAATGGTCTAACTTAAACTGTAAGCACACTTACAAAATCTCAGTCCCAATCTTGCTTTTAACAGAATTAAGTGTAATACATTTGATTTTGGAATATGCAGTTCCAATAAAGCAATATTGCCATGTCAGAGAGTAACAGGATTACAAATCATGTTGTTCTCCTCTTTTTTAGAGTACCACAGGGTCCTGCATTTTTTAGCCTAACATGACCACTGAGGATCACATCAAGGATTGTTCAGTGTCTTCCACTCCAGCAGTCCTAGGCAGGTAGAAGTGCCTTGAAAGGATGATGCAGCTGATGTGATTTTGTGTAGGCTCAGGGAACTGTGCTGTGAGGCCTTGAAGGGCTTGCCAAGAGGGCAAACAAAACAAGCAAATTGAAGCACTACAAAAGCATATTTGCAACTCTAGTTTTGAAATACTTTTTTTGGAAGCAGTTTCATCAGAGCAAGAAGTATGTCTTCCACTCTGAGAAAGAAATAGCTAAATACTGATTGCACAGGGCACATCCAGAACCCCAGATGCAATTTGGCTCTTTGCTATAGTACTATCTGTGAAGAGACTGACCTACATTTTTCTCAGTTATCAAGGAAAATTCTATCATTTATGTATGGGCTGGCTTGTCTGGTGAACTTTGCCAATGAAAGTAGAGATTGTAGGAAGAATGGACAAATGGTTGCATTCCAGCCTATGGCAAGAGAGCTCTTCAGTTCCCTACGGGTCATAGACTTGCTTGGTGAAGTGCAACAGGGCTGCTTGCTATGTTTGCTCTAGTTTCCCATCTATTAAATAAAGTTGGTAATTCACAGACTTGTGCCATGGTTTAACTCTTGTGTGCAGCTCAGCTCCACACAGCCACTTGCTCACTCACCACCAGTTGAATGGGGAAGAGAATCAGAAAGGCAAAAACTTGTAGGTTGAGATAAAGACAGTTTAATGGGCAAAACAAAGCTGTGCATGCAAGCAAAGCAAAATAAGGAATTCATTCAGTATTTCCCATCAGCAGGCAGGTATTTATCCATTTCCAGGAAAGCAGGGTTTCATCACAGGTAACAGTTACTTGGGAAGACAAGCGGCATCACTCTGAATGTCGTCCCTTCCCCTTCTTCCCTGCAGCATTCATTGATGAACATGATGTCAAACAATATGGGATATTCCTTTGGTCAGTTGGGGTCAGCTGTTCTGGCTGTGTCCCCTCCCAACAACTTGCGCACCCCCAGCCTACTTGCTGTTGGGGCAAGGTGAGAAACTGAAAAGGCCTTAACTCTGTGTAAGCATTGCTCAGTGATACCTGAAACTATGTTATCAACTTTGTTTTCAACACAATTCCAAAACATACCACCATATGAGCTACTATGAAGAAAATCAACTCTAACCCAACCAAAATAAAACATTACTATGTTAAATACATTAACCGTTGTGAAATACTCAGGCATTACAGTAAAGGTAGCTATAGCAAGAGATGTCATAGTCTATGAGAATTACAGGAACTAATCCTTTCAAAAAGTACTCTATAAAGATTATGATTAACTTCCACAACCTTCATCTTCTCCTAAAAACCTGTGGTAGATTTGATTAGATTTTATCGTTACATTCAGGTGAATCTGTAGCAAGTTCAGAGTATTCAGTAAACCATGGAAAAGCTTCCCCAAGCAGAGTGGTTTCTTTGTTTTCATCAGAGCTTTGCAAAAAACAGTAAATTCCAATAAGCAGTACATTTCTCCAACTGCTGACAAATTTGGAAGTTCAATGATATTCTCACTCAGGTTGTTTAATTTTCTATTATACAGGAAAACAGCACAAAGTTGAATGAGATGAACAAAACTGAAACTGCCTATGTTTGAAAAAGCTTTCTCTTTTTTGCGGAAACATTTATAGGATTTATTTTCTTCGTAGATTAAAAAAGTTTTAGAAACTGAGATAGGCATTTTTTTGCCCTAGTTTCTTAAGTGTTCTCTGATGGTTACAGATCTACTTGTAAAACTCCTTCCTCATATGGCAAGAAAAGCCTATTTCTATGAGCAAGAATTTGCAGGGTCAAGGCTTATAGTTGTAATAGAATACTCAGGCAGAACAGAATAACAAAATAAAGGGAAAAACACCAGTAAATTAAAATAAAGCTGGAATGCACTCAATTAGCTAAATTACTATTGATATCTGTCATTATAAAGTACCGAGGGCTGTATAATTTTGTTCTAATCCCCTAAATGCGCAACTAAGCAAGTGAGAGAACATATATTCCTACAACCCCCAGTGGAGACATTGAGATTATGCATGCTCTCACTAATTTAAAGAGCGACTTTCACACTGGGATACATTTTAAAAAGAGAACATTTAAATAAAAAGCAATTTGGTCTGCCTGTAATTGTATTCCCCTTGCTGTTATTGCTAATTATTGAAGATATTTGTGCCTGAATGGGTGAACTCCTTTTTTTCCTTTTTAGTTTTAAACAGCTCAGCTTCCACTTCAGCTCAATCTTTTTTGGTCAGGATCCTTCTTTCATATTCCAATTTACCAGTGTCAGTCACGAGAGCAAAGTCAGCATGCTCAAATGGAGGGAACCATACAAATGCTTGGCTAAAATCTGAAGCCAGTCTAAAGCCAGCCATGTTCTAACTAGAAATAAGTTTAAAAAATCAAGTTTGAATAATAAAGGTGGTGAGCTCCTGGAACAAATTCCTCAGAGAACTAGTAGATCCTTTCTCTCTCTGTATGCCCCCATGTCAAGATTGGATGCTTTTTGGTTCTTGATCTTTTAAATCAAGCTACATAACAGTCACATACATGCTACTGGGCTCAACAGAGAGGTGATGTGATTATTTTTAATGTATAGGAAGGTAATTGTCTATTGGCCCTTTCTAGCCTTATAAAAGGGCACTGTAAAGTTTGACCTTACTCTGTTGGAACTGACAAGTGATGAGAAATACAGTGAAGATTATTATACTTATAAACATTCATCCTTAATTCATTCTATGAGTTCTGTCTAACAAAAAATGCCATCTATTCTTTCCATACAGAGCAGAATAGCAGAAGGAAAGCCCTGTGATGAGTGTAGCCTTGTGATAAGGGTATGAGTTTGTAGCATTCCCAACCAAACTATGGACAGACTTTTAAAATTTATCTTATGTAATGTGGATGTGTGAATTTTGAGCATGATGGGCAACTGGTGGCTCCTCAGCAGTTCAAGCAAAATTCTCATGCTGAGGGTACGTTGCATAACTACCAACAGAGATGTCTTAGCTCAAAGGTTCTAGGTGAATCAAACTCCCAGCTGTGGGAGAGTGTGGGATACTCAGAGTTGATCAGGCCAGAGTTGCTAGGCTTCCCCTGTTCCCTGACACACACTGGTCCAGTGATAGAAGACTTTATAATTCTTTGATGGTGAATCACTCAGAGTTCCCTTATCATTATTCTGAAATGCTGTATGGATCTTACATTTTTCCACCCATATGAGGGTTTTCGAATGTGGTTAATAGGATCAGAGAGCCTGGCTGTCCTCCAAAGTAATGTATCTGAAGGCTGAATTTCAGAAAGCGTATTTTGAATGAAATGTCCCAAATATTTCCAAACTGAATTACCAGATCTAGCAATGTGCTAATATGCTTTTAAAGACACTCTCTACTTTGCAGGAAATGACAATATCCTTTAATAAATTTCATTGTTTATCCTGATATATATATATGTGTGTGTGTATATATATATGAGCACTTATATGCTACACATCTGAACACTTTCTCAATACATTTTTGCTAACAATAATAATTCAGTAAATCACCTTGTATAAGTAAAAGTACCTCATCTGGCTTTAGTTTTCTGCTACATTAGCCTCAGATCTGGCCATTAGAGTATTTCTTAATACTGCAGCTATTTCATACTTCTGGTTAAATGGCTTAGCAATTACATGAACAAGGTAAATAAACAAGAATTATGGAATGTGAAATGAAAAAAATTACGTGGTGGCAGATTTTAAACAGCCTGAAAAAGTTGTTTTAGCACAAGTCAAGAGTAAACTGTAGAACTCCTTGCTATGTTAGGATGCTTAGACTAGATGTGATGGATACAGATATACTTAGAGCATCAATTTTGGCACTGAGGTTGACTGCCAAGGAACAGCTAATATTTGCATTAAACTCTTGTAGCCTCCAAGACAGAGTAACTGCATTCAAACTGCCTACTGGGAACAGTCATAGCTTGTGCCTAAATCCCAAATTGTGCCTGGAAATTATTTGAAAGAGTTCTAATTGGTACAAGCCAAAACTGCGCTAGGGATTGTTATAACATCTTAACAGATGACCTAGTTTCAGTTTTGGGAATATTTCCTGGCTCTGTTTAATTTCATACTGCTGACATAGCTATGGATGCTCAAAACATTAATAGTTAAAAAAAATCAACTAATAGTAAAAAAAGCTCTATTAAATGCAAAGACACATACAAAATAAGGACTACATATTACCTACAAAGCCAAGAAGGAAGTATCCTTAAACTGCAAACAGTTGAAGACTAGAAGAGTGTCCTTAAATGCTTACTTTATTCTTACATGTCCTTGGGGATCTATTCTTGGCCATTGCCAAGAACAGAGTATTAGGGTGTACTAGGAAAGGTAAATCTGTAGTTTTATGTTCAGCAAATGCAGGGGCGGATGATTGGACTCAAGGTGGTTCCATGAAAGGGGACTTTCCCAATATCAGGACATATGTTAGGTAAGAGGACAGCACAGAGTTTAACTTTGAAGAAAAATACAATCTATCCTAGGCTCCTGGGAAGAAATTCTGTTTGTTGCTGATTTATTGCATCCAGCATATAAGACTGTGGAGCCAGCCAGCTGTTGCCACACAATGCTGGGAAAATGAGTTGTGCCTATGCCATAGGAGCAGAGCAGGAGACAAGATGTAGTAGGTGGTGTATGAGAGGAGATTAAAGGTTCATGGCAAATCTACACCTGGAGCTCTAGAAAAGCAATTATAGAGGTGAGCTGATCACTTCCCATTACAGATGACCTGCTATAGTGCATAACCCTGCCTCTCTAATACTTTAAGAAGCAACTGTATGGAAAATATGATAACAAGAATATCTGGTGACTAAAGATATACAAAAAATACCTAGATTTTCAAAATGCTGACATTTACCACTCAATCCTTTGAAAATGTAACAGCTTTGGAAAGTGGACTCTCCTTCTGTCTGTATACACACACTCATACATGTGTGTCTATATATATGTGTGTAAATATGTATGCATATAGCTACCTATCTGTCTCTCTATACATAAAATGTGTAGCCAAAAGCAAAAAAGCCAATTGATGTCATATAATACTGTGTGATAGAAAGATGCAGTACTGTACATTCTTTGGAACTGCAAAGACAACTCCAGATAAGATTCTTAAACAGAACAGTTAATCTCCATATCTTTTAGGTAAATGTTACATTTTTTAGGTTAGATATGCATTTGCTTTCAGATAGAGTACTATTTATTTTCGTACTAATGTTCTCTTCTTTATTTAGCCATTTAGTTTTTTGATGAAAGAAAGTATCCTTGTTTTGCAGCCAAGAGCACATGTGCATTTTAGCGTCAAGAAGATATTGCATTTAATAAAAATAGCTTAGTGAGTGTCTGAAACTACAGACTAGTCTGTGCTGCAGGCCTGATTCCCCTCTGCCACTGGTGTAGTTCAGGGGTAACACTCTCAAACTCATTTTGGCTGCACTAAACTAAAATTTGTGAACTTTTGATCAGAACTAGTCTCCCAAACAAATATGGCATCACTTTGTGACTTACTCTAATTTCCAAGGTATCTTTATTAGCTTCCTTGGTAAACAGTTAATGTATTTACTGCTGATACAGTGGAAAGGAGCAGTAACTCTCATCAAAAGCAGACTTAGCAAGTGCAGACATCTTGTAAATTTCACAGTTATATCCTGTGATATATCCTATATATCCAGTTATATCCTACATATCCAGTTATACCCTATATGTTCCATACTACACTTGGCATTTAAGTTTCCTATTCCAGTTGTATCTCCCTTTTCTACAGTGACTGAAAATTGTGCCGGTGTTTACCTTTACTCTTTAAACTGACAGGTATGAACAGATAATATGTTGTTGCTCAGGGACTGACAGGTGTGACTAACGAACCGGAGGAAAAAAAAATCCATTGCTTTTAGACTGATCAATATTAATTTTCATCCCAGTTGCATGATCTTGAATGTTGCAGAAATGCATCTGTAACCAATTTCAAAGGGGATACTGCACATTTATTAAATCTGAGACAGCACCATTACAATCTACTAAAACACTAGATCTGCTGAACACTTGAAACTATAATTTCCAAATATCTTCCTTTTCTTTAATTGAGGTTTGTTTTGCTGACAGACAAATGCACCATCAGCTGAATTTGAATAGAACTACTGCAATAATCAGTGACTCTACTTGAATGAAAAAACACGTAGCCTGGCTCTTTGCATGGCTATGTCTAGGAATGTCTCTCAGACAGACTTGACTCCTACTTTTCCTAATTAAAAGTGTTAATAACTGTTTTATTGGATATAAATTACAAATTTATTTGACAAGCTTAATTTAAAGTGTAACCTATCAACTTAATGACATTTTGAGGCTGGGCAAAACTGTACATAAATTAGAGATGCTTTGCAATAAAGAGGTAAAGTGAAGGGAGAAAAAAAAACCCAAGAAGACACAAATGAAGGATAAAAACACATCAAAACATTGTAGCTAAATAGATTTACAATTTGGAATGGGAGCAGTGCTATCTCTGCAGAATATTTCTTACCAGGCTAATAGCTAAAATAAAATATAGGAAGCTTTGAAGTTTCTGATGGGTGTGATTTGATATCTGTAGCTTAAATGCAAGAAGTATTACAATTGAATTTGAAAATAAAGAATGAAAAGCTTGTCTTAGTTTTCTGAATTCTAACAGGAAGAGTATCATGGTTTTTCATGTTCTTTTCTTCGATAATTCTGAAAACACTTTAAACAGACAGTTCAGCACCCTCATCCACATTGTCCAGATGAGGGAGCTACTGAGATCGTACTAAAAGCTTGAATATTTGAAGTGACACCTAAGAACCCATTTATGTTATATATCATAAGGGATAGAGATACTTTGTAGGAAGTGGTATCCATTTCAAGCTTCTCAGGAGCAGAGGACAAGGCATTGTCTGCACGTCCTACAGGGCTTGTGGCTTTTTTCTCCTTTAGTCAGAAAATGTGTTCTTAGTCAATTGTATAAAAATAGTAAGAGAAAGAAAAAAGAGAGAAAATACATGGTGTATTTATGATGTATTAATGGTGTATTTATGGTGTGCACTGACTTGTCTGTTTATAATATATTCTCCTGAAACTTGGAAAAAAAATTGTACTCTATTTAGCCTGGTATGCATACAAACACATATGTACCTATTCAATTAATATACAAGGAATAATGTCCCAGAAGACACACTTGTATTTCTTCCCTCTTAATATAACCACGTGTTGAACTCCTGATGACCAACTGAGCTTATCTGGAGGGTACAGCTGTAAACTCTGGGTGAGTGATTACTTGTATAAATGAAACCCTAAAACTGTAATGAATCATGACAGTGGCAGTCTCATAGCTCAATCCATACACAGAACCTAAAATATCTCACCTATCAGCTCTAGTTTTGCCTGTCTTGAACAAGTTCCTCATGGAAGTACCATCCAGTTCAAGCTGTCAAGGTCTGTTTCAAAAGCTCTGCAATCTAAATCCCCTTTTAATAAACAACAGTGTGTACCAGCCATCTTGGATTGACTTAGTGGGAAACATAGTGAGAGACTTAAGAAGTTATTACTGTTATTAATATTACCCAAATGCAACATGAGAAAGTCTCTAGAGGCATTCAAAGGGCATGAGAGAGGTGGGAAGTAAAAGAAGGGTGACTTCACAGGAGAAACCGAATAGGTAAGATAAGGAGAGGGACTATAATTGATCAAATTTGTAATTAGTAGCGTATTTCCACTTCTGAGTTTAGCTCCCTTAATGCAAGGTCTAGTTGTCTCACAATCTTTAATCTGTATCTTAAAGATTACTCTATGAAGAAAATAATTATTCTACCCTTTATTTTATAATGGACAACTAAAGCACAAAAGCTACATATATACTACTGACACGAACAACATCTAACCTGGGCTTGAAGGCAAATGTGTTGGTTGCTGTGGTTCTCTGCAGGGGAATTATATAGACAGTGGGCTGCTGGCCAATATGGAGGTAAAAAAAACACAAGTGTGCTTTCTAATTTAAAGCATACCATCTTTATCTAGATTCCTGTGTTCCTTTCTAAGAAATGCAGAATACTAAGTACTTCTGAAAAGCAATTTAAAAACCTAAAACTACAAAGGAAAGCCTAGACTTCATTAGTTAGGACTTCTGAACTAGGAGGGCAGTGCCTACAGTGCTCATGTGGATTGATTCAAAGGTCTCCCAGATCAATGAAAATCACTTTTCTTACACCAGAAGGAATTCACTAGTTGAAATAACACTAGCTTTTTGATGCTTCTATGGTCACTGTCATATAAATATTTGTAACAAACTGTAATTAATCTGGATAGTGTGTATCTGTGGGGCTTCACTAACATTGCCCACGGTATTTGAAGATTTCTTTGAGGAATTGCAGGTTTATTTTTATTTTTACTGGCTGCAGTAGTCTTCTGGCCATCTTTCATGCAAATATAGGAAAGCAGGTAAATCCTTGCATGTTAAAATTAATTTATCTAGAGCTCCAATAAACCCATAGATTAATATGTTCAAATGTCACCAAATGACTGTACCATGCTAGGAAATGAAAGATCATTTCCTCCCATATGTAATAAGACAGCCTTAACAGTATGATGCTTGAACACACCAGTACATGAGGAAACAAGGAAATTTTACCATAGGTAGAGTATCAGTATGAAGTGCGATTTATATCACTGTTCACTACATGAGCAGGAATCCCATATATCCAGCTGAGGAAAAGATCGAAAATAAAATGAAATGGAATAGATCTTTTTTTTTCCTGGAAAGCTTTGAAGACAAGAAAATGAAAACTAAATTTGTATTTCTGTCTATTTCTTTATATCTTTCTTGTTGATATGTTTGCATGGGTAGATAGAGACAGAAAGAAAAACAATGAGATTATGTGGATAATATTACACTTTCATTAGTATACTGTGAGGAGGGCAAGGCTGGATTTTGGAGGAAGCTGGTACTTATGCTTCCCCTTCCCATATGCAGTCTTTAGCAAGAGTTGCCATATCTTGGAAACACAGCTTGTACTTTTGTGTGTCTGGAATCAGACCAAAGTTAACCAAAGCTACAGCTATGGTGACAGACTGAAATAATAGGTCTTCACAGGGGAGCTATTCTATTTCAAGACACTTAGTTAAGTGAGAGGAATCCCTTGCAGACTGCCTATAACCTGCAGGTTTACAGTAAAAGTCCAGTGCATCAGCCCTTCCTAGTTTATTGGTATATCCAATTTTTAAGCAGCTCACTCCTCTCCTGACTTATCAAGGAAACAAATAATATTTCTCTAAGCATGTATGTATGTATATATTCCTATTAATCACATATGTGAATGTGTTTGTATTCTGGGAAGTAATTTTGATATTTTTAATTTTGTTTCTTTCCTAAATTCACAATCCAGCCCAAATTCTGCAAAATCTGTGGCTGGAATTACCATATGTATACACACATGTGTGTATGTGTGTGCATGGATGTACATATACATTTTAGGTATTTAACAGTGGTAACAGATACATAGTAGGACTGATTAGATCAATTAGCATTAGTTTCTAGTAGAAGCCATGTTTCCTATTTACCTTCTTAAGTACTCTGTAATATCTGTCCTGCAGACCCTTGCAGTAATTCATTCAGTCATGTGATCTTTGTTCCTTCTTTCACCAAGGCAGCAATATGAATTTTTTTTCCATGATGCAACATTGACTTTGAAGGTGCAAATAGAGTTTTGCCATCATAGACAGATTTAGTCAATGGCAGTTTCTTTGCACTTGTCCATTGTTTGGTATGGCCTTGTCATTGCCATTCTTCTGCAGGCTGGGGTGGATGCTCTTGTGTTTCTTCGCAGCTGCTTATAGTTTAAGAGCACTGAGGCAAGAATAGATATTTATGCTGTTAGTGCTGAAGTATGCGATTCAGGGCTTAACTTTTTGGCATCTCACCAAAACAACAGATAAAATGTTTATTTTGCATTTCTTTATCAAGAAGCTGCTTCTACACATTTGCTGATGGGCTTTTCTTAGCCTTCCTACACTTTTTTGCTCATTTCTCCTGCATATGTAATCTGTCTTGGTGTCATGCATCCTTTTGTAGACGTAGACCTCAAGGAAAGAAAAATGACAACTGCCATACTCTCAATCATATAAAATCTGCAAGTTATCTATGAATAAAAAAAAAGCAACAGGGAAAACAACTGCCATCTTGGCAAAATGAGGATTTAGCAGCAGAGCAGCCCATGCAGTCACAGGTAATACAAACAAAAGTGTCTTGCAGAGTTCACTCTGTGTCACAACCTTTCACAGAATTACAGAATGGTTGAAGTTGGAAGAGATTTCTGAAGGTCATCTGGTCCAACCTCCTTGCTCTAGTTGGGCCACTGAGAGCCAAGTGCCCAGGATTATTTTCAAACATTTTTTTAATCTCCAAGGAGGAAGACTTTACAGCCTCTCTCAGCAAGTGATACCTCTCTCACCCTGTGATGGTGTCACTGCTCAGTCACCCTCACAGGTGTTTCCTGATGATCAGACAGAGTCTCCTGTATTACACTTTGTGCCCTCTGGTTGTTCACTCTGGTCCTGTCACTGGACACCACTGAAAAGAAACTGGCTCCATCTTCTTTCATCACTTCAGGTACATTGAATGTACATAAAAAATATCTCCTCTGAGCCTTCTCTTCTCCAGGCTGAACAGTCCCACCTCTCTCAGCCTTTCCTCGTAGAAGTGATGCTCCAGTCTCTTTATCATCTTCATGGTCCTTTGCACTGAACTTTCTCCAGTATATCCATGTCTCTTTTGTACTGAGGAGCCCAGAACTGCATTCCAGGCATGCTCTCACCCAGTGCTGAATAAAGGGGGAAGGATCACCTCCCTCCACCTGCGGGCAATGCTTTACCTAATGCAGCCAGGATACCATAATCTATTCTTTATCCTCCAGCAGTTCTGTTCCCTTATGTTTTCCTTCTTCTTCTTAATATGTGGGATCTCTCACAAAACCTTAGAACACTCTTGGATCAACACTTGCTTCAGTAGGCAGAAAAGCCTGTGTTAACTGAATTTATTAATTATCAAGAAATAGTATTTACAGTGAGATGGGGAGATAAGTCCATGAATGTACTGTCATCCTTTCCCATGATTTGTTGTGAATAGTACAGCTGGGAGTGAAGTAAGGAAAAACTGGTGTTTTAGTTATTTTTTGAGGTTTTTACTGAGTCTTGTACATGGGAGAATGGCATACAAGGGAGACAGGCATACAAGGGGTCATGAAAGTGAAAGCAACTGGCTATACAGAGACATATAAATAATTCCAATGGCAGGTTACAAAAGATCCTGATGCCTGTCTAGTAAAGACTTATGTAAGGTATTGACAACTGCAGAATTTCTGATTAGTGGGAAGGTGTTCACAAGATCTTGCTTAGGGCTGTATACATACCTCATGCATGGCTGTCACTCATAAAAGGGTCACAACTTTTCCATATAGTATTATTTCAGGACTTAGAGGGAGTCATACCTGAGGACTCACATGTGAAAGACCAGCAGGAAATCTGCCTTTTCCTTAGGCTAAATCTTTCTGCAGGATTTCAGAGGAATTAATTTTAAAATAGGATTTTTTTTTCCTATACAGAAAAGGTTGTCAGACTAAGTAGGACTTAAGATTTACAGAATCATAGAATTATAGAATAATTTAGGTTGGAAAAGACCTCCAGAGTTTGTCTAGACTCACTCCTGATTCAAAGCATGTTCAACTAGGTTGATCAGCACCTTTTCTAGTCAAGTTCTGTGTGTGCCTTAGGAAAGAACTCCTACAAACAGTCTCTCTGGACAGCTTGTTCCAGTATTTGATCACCCTTACAGTGACATTTTTTTCCTACTTATATCTACTTCTTGAGTTTCAATGGATCAAAATTTATAGATTGATGTGTGTGTTTGTGTGGTGCACATACACAAGGGAGTAGTAAATGATAAAGAATATGTTATTCTTCTGTCTACTCTCAAACAACATCTTAATGACAGTCACCAAAGCAAAACAGTAATGTTCATCACTTACCTTGCATAAGGTAGTTGCTTCTATAAAATGGCAGCTGAAATTCCATAAAAAGATGTTTCTACATTATGATTGGGGGGTCAATATTCAGGTGGTGCATTTGACTTTCACCATGAGAAACTATATGTGTGTGATTTATGTGTGTCTTTCACAAACCTCAAAGTTATTTTCTCCCAGAGTTGAGTTCCTTTAGAATTGGTGGAAAACTTCACACAAACTGAGATCACTGTGAGTATTCATGTTGTCTTCTCATGTGGTGGCCTACTTTTTAAATAGCTGACACTTACAGACTGACTGTAGCTAAAGATTAAACAGTTATATGATGGTATTAAAATAATTTTCAAATATTCTTTTCAGACAAGTAAATACCCACTGAAAGTTGAAGGTGGCTTTTAAGGTACTCTTCAATACCCTAGGGCAAAAAATATTTGCACATACATTAAAGTTATTGTAACATAATAGACGAAGTTTCTTGTAATTTCACTGTAGTATTTGAAATGCTCTGTAATAAGCATCCAGTGAAACTAAGTTGATAGACTTGCTGCATGTATTGCACATGCATTTTTCTGTTGTATTACAAGAAGCAGTACAATTATATATGTTCTTGTGTTTGCTGTGTTTTACTTCAGAAACTCCTTCCAACCCAAAGCATTCTATGATTCTATGAACACCAAACCTACATACATCAATTTATGTAAACCAATATTCTTTAAAATAGGTTTTCAGAAGTCCTAAGACTTGCAACATGACAAAATTACCTTGTGTGTATAGTGTCTCTAGACAGCTTGCTTACCATCTCCACAGAGCCTCTACCTCACTTAGAAATACCTGCCAGTCACTTTTGAGATTCATGAGAGTTTAAAGCTTGCTACGAGTTACTTCTAGTGAAAATGTCAGTGGTTAGTATATAACTATGTTAGGATAACTTATAGCAAGATTGAAGCAATTTATGGCTTCTGTGTGAGGGGTTGATATAGAATCTTATTATGTAAATCTGTTAAACCATATTTCACTTGAAAGTTTTTCCTCCTCCCATGACCAGCAGGCTGAGCTAGAGAAAGCAGTACACACCTTCCTGACACACTTGAACGTAACAATCATATTAAACATTTGGTTATCTCAATGTGCTCTTTTAATTTCCACAAAGAAGTGAAGTATTAAATCCAAGGAGTGCAATGTGTGGAGAAAGAAAACATCTGAATGTGCAAGGCACAAAAAAAAGACCTTCAGCATAGGTCTCTCATAGACCCTCATTTTCTTGGTTCTTTTTTTCTTAATTTTTTTTTTCTTGTGCTTGACTATTTAGGAGTTTTATGCTTGCCATAACTCATCTGTAATATTTAATTGATTCCTCCAGTTGTCTCTTACTGCTGTGGGCATTATAATCAATTAAGGATCTTCATTGAACTGTGCCCTCCTATTTTCCCTTCTCCACCTTTCTTCCATTAGTCTTTTGAGCGTGACCGCATGCCTACTGGTGTTTACGTATGGATGTGCTTGTTTGTTCTTTGAACTTAAATCAGGTTCTTTCATTTTCTTTATCTTAACATTGCTTATCTCTGCCTGAATTTCCTCAAGATCTGATATTCTGTGGGCTCGCTTTAAATTCCAGCTAACCAAAAAGCTGCTTGCACAGCATCCAACAGCATAAACGGTATTTCTGCAGTGTTTATCAAGCAATCTTGCAATATTATTGCATCAATATATCTATAATGATTCAGTGTCATAACCAATGTTATCATCAGGCAGCAAGCACCTAAATAATCCTCTAAGATCCCATAAAGCCTTTCAGTTTATTTAATTATTTCTACATCTCTAAAATTCAACTGGATGGCTAAACTTCATAGGTTTTCTTCCTTGCAGAGTGCTTTTTCTTTTTCTCATCCTGTATATTTCAGAAACTATCTTTTGATTTAATCTCTGTGTTCTCCAGAGCTGTAAAATTCTAATTGTTAATACCTTTACTGCTGGATTATTGCAGCCCTTGACATCCGCTGTGCTGAATTCTTAAGGTTGAGGTGTCAAATTCCCAGACATGCCTGACCTCTGGCCTCCACATTTGAAAAATTCTGCACTTCAATAGTTATAAACCAGGATACATTGCTCTAAAACAGTGGCCTTTTTATAACCAAGGAAAAGAAACAGTCTTTGAGGATTAAGTAATTTGGTTTTCTGCTGTGAAGTAATACAGTTTTTTGTCTACTGTAAAAATCTCTCTGGCAATAATCTTAGCATTTCTCCATGGATGAGGGAAATATATGTATCATAATTGTTCCTCACTATTTTCATAATATATATAAAATGTATTTAGAGGCAGTTTGCATACAGGTAAGTCTCCTTTGGTCCTAACATTTGCATACATTTTTTCAAAGTCAGCACACAGTGCTGGCCAGCACACACCAGAAAACATATTGCGTTCTCCCAAAAAAAAGGCTCACCTTCCTCTGTTAACACCTGGAGTCAGAGGAGAGGCTTAGCTTCTGGAAGCACGGGGGTTTCCTAAAACTCCTGATGAAGCAACATTTTTGTGTGACATGTATTGTTCTACATTTTGATCTTGCACACAAAGATTCAGGAAGTTTCAAGGCTGAAAGTATCCAGGGGGATTAAGTAGTTAACTTGACCTGGAATTTGCATTGGATGGAAGTCTAGGCATTCCTCACCGCCACCACCATCATTACATCCATTTTCTCTTCTTTAGCATCTCCAGGGAAACCTTAAAAAGTATTGTAATACCAACCTGCTGGAGCAGGCTTTTTTCCTCTTGGAGAGATGGCATTAAATTCCTTTCCCTAGGGATTTCTGTAACTGTTAGAAATAAGAAAATTTATCCAATACTCTCTTTTTACTTCCTTTGCTTTATAATTGCTAAACTGGTAAGCAGTGATTCTTTCCTTCTTTCCCTCTGAGTTATTTTTTCTCTCTGTTCTTTCTCTTCATAAAGTTACAGGGAATTCATGGGAGACAAGAAAAGACCTGAAAGACTTAAATTATTTGACTGGAAAATGTGCTGCCTTTTTATTACTTCAGTGTCTCAAGGAAGAAAAGTATTCATTTTACTTTTACGGAAGATAGCACAACAGTTACTGGATTAGGATACTTTTCAGTTAGGCAAACTTGTGTTATTGATGGAAAGAAAATCAAATGTATTTGGCACAAGTAGATAAAATGCTCATTGAAAATTTAGTATTTTATACAATATTTTTTTCCTTCAAATCTGACCAACCTCAGAACCCAAGCTCTCTGCATATACACAATAACTGAAAATAGATTTTGGCTACACATGGCTTCAGTGGACAGTCAGGGTGATTGTAAACACTGTGCTCATGGAGAGTTTCAGAGTTTCTCTGTTTCTATTTTGTAGAAAAAAACTCACCTAGAGTACACTTGAACATTTTTAACACTTTCTGCCTGGAAATAAGGCAGACAAAATACATCTCTTCTTTAGATACGTATCAGGTATTGTAAAAGGAAAGATAAATAGCAATTCCCTGCCTGTATTAGTTTAAGGGACTTATCTCACCTGAATTTGCCTGCCTAAAATTTAAGCAGCCACCTGCAAGCTAGCCATTCAGAATCATCCTGAAGGCAACAGACAAAGATCACCATTTCCAAAAGTCCAAAATCTAAATGATGGCATGACTAATTGTCCCATGTAGTCACCTGTCTCTTCCATTAACATTAGAAGAAAACTTGAAAACTAACTTGGACTTGATGTTCAACTTTTAAGCAGACAAATTTACATGAGATGAATTCTACTATTAGCCATTATTTCAAGTTGAAGGCAACTCCAGGTATGCTGTATCTAATTCCAAATTGTCATTTAACTGGACTTCATGCACTGATCATGCTCTGTTCTTGATAAAAAATAAATAAATTTAAAATTCAAATCTTTGGCCTTACCAGTTCTTTTAAGAAAGCTGAGTCACTCCACAGCATTTTACTTTACGTTGGCAAGTTAAGCTCTCCTGTTTTTCACGGTCTCTGAGAAAATAGCAATCTCAGGAAATCTTAGACCTAAATCAGGAAATAGGAGACTATGAAAAGCCTGCATAAACCAAACATAGCAACTATGGCAAATAAAAAAATATGTCTCTATTGCATCATGTATTGGACCTAGTGTGCATATCCAGCAGGGCTAAGACAGTAGTCTTACTGCATATGTGATATGCCATTGGTCTGCGCAGTCATTACAGGAAAAGAAAATCTTCAGAGTGACAGAATGGTATATAAAAAACCACAGAGGTAAGAGATTCGTAATTTTACAAGTCATCACCAATCCTTCAGTTACAGAAAAAGAGGCATTGACAGGTTTTGTGTTAAATTTAGGGTTCTCTGCAATAAGCAATAGAGTTCTATATACTTCACCTTAGTGTGACAAAAACCTCAAACATGCATTTGTAAAGCTGTTATAGTGTGAGATCTGAAAACAGGAAAGTAATAGAGTAGGTCAGTGTACAGGATTAAATGCTGAAAACCAAAAGAACTACTTCAATTATAAAAATAAAATAAATACATAATTCCACTCAAAAAACTTTTTCAGATTTTTTTTAATAGCATGAGTAAGACTTGTGTTTAAATACTGGCCCTTTAAACAGAAATCCATATATAAGTGAGAAAAGGTGATGGGTATTAATATCTTTCTACTCAACAATACAAATTTTTAAAAAGACAAGGTTCCAAGACACACAAATTTTGATGCCTTCTACATGGACAAAATCTCTTATTTTGCTCTTTATTAAGATCTGTTGTGAAAAGAATGATTTTTCCAGAATGATAGACCAGGCTACTCAAATCCCTGTCCAACCTGGCCTTGAACACTTCCAGGAAGGGGGCATCCACAAATTTCCTGGGCAACCTGTTCCACCCTCACTGACCTCACAGTGAATAATTTTTCTCTAATGCCTAATTTAAATCTACTCTCTTCCAGTTTAAAGCCATTACTCCTTTTCCTATCACTCGTAAAAGATGATTTCTTTCAGCTTGTAACAAACTTCTGGTCCTTTAGATCACATTTCTGTTTGGCTAAAAATAAGCACTTTCCAAAAGGGTATTTTCTGAAATAATCTATGTATAGGAGACTTGATTGCAATAATTTGATATACAAACTGTTCTGAACTTCTTAGATTGGTATATAATTTCACTTTGTAGGTATGGAGAGCAAATGGCTGGTGAGATCAAGGCAATATGCTACTGTTTTGTTGGGGTTTTTTTTTTAAGCTGGAAATGTCAGCAACCATTACAATTTACTATTTGATAGATAACTTTTTTATTATAATATAGAGTATGCTATCATAAAGTTCCCTTTATGATTTGTCAGACTACAGACAGTTGGCTCTCTCCATTTATATAAATACATTGGTTAGCTTGCAAATCTAGTTAGTTGGAGATGCTGTATGAGGAATTGATGCTGCTATAAAAGAAGAACCTAAGATGTAAATATGTGAGATTAGAAATAACATTTCTGCAACTTGCAGAAATCAACAGACCTGGAGGTTTTCTTAAGCCCAGGAATACAGCATATCCAGAATATTCATACAGAAAGGAAATTCCTTTGGTATATTAAAAAAACCCCAACATTTCTGAACTACTTAATTAAAAACTTATAAAATATATACTTGAGACTAAACTGAGTAGTAAGATGCCACCTTTGCTCTATAAAAATACTTTGCTAATAGGAAAATTATTTTCAAAAGAGTAGTCAGCATCTGAACCAAACTGTCTGCTTAAGACTTGCACTCCTGATCTTCTGACGCTAATAGCTGGGAAGGGCAGAACTTCCCACCTTACATCCATCAAAAATATAGTGGGTTTTATATGTTATTGATTCTGAAGGTACAGTGATATGCTGCCTCTGGAGTGTGCTTGCTGACGTGGCAGATGGTCTTTATTACTCCTAAAGGTCTGTTTGGTTAATGGCACTCTTATTCTTTAGTGTCTCCATCTATCTACCCTTCCCTTCCAATTAAACATTACTGACACATTTTTATGGCCTCTAAAGCAGCACAAATTAGCATAAACTATGGACACAATAGAGTAACCCACTAATTGCAATCTGATGATTTAACTTGAAGACATACTCAAGTTTTAAAGATTGTAGAGCTCCTGTGAAAGTTATTCTGATGTGTGCATTTTATATATTTTAAATCCTGTCATATAGATAGTAAAAAGAAATACTGGAACACTAGTTTAACACACATCTATTGTTCAATTTTTACCAGAAGTCCGTATGTTGGTGGACATACTGTGCAGACCCATTATAAAGAGGCATGTGCAGAAAAATTATCTTCAAATGCTACAGAAACTAAAATACACTTCATGGGCATCCAAGCAGGGCCTGACCCTAAGTATATTTAAGTTATTGCAGGAATTCACTGTCTTCAGGAGGGTTAGGCCATAGCTGTAATGATCATTTTAAGAGAATACAGAGTCCCATAAAAGCTTCACCTCCAAACATTTCTCATCAGAATAGCCTATATTTAAATTAAATTAACTTAGTTAACTCAAACAGTAATGAATTATAGCCATTTTATTATATTGATAACTCTTTAGCTGCATTTAAATGTCATATTTTTACAATGTTTAATTATGCTTTCCTACTTCTCAGAAAAAAAAAACAACAACTGAATTTAAGGCTGTTATGCCTCTTTCTTAGGGTGAGAAAACTGTGAGGAAGTGTACTTTTTCTGTCAGCTAATGCATGTTGCTTCTATTCTTGGCAGCCTTTGAAGTGAGCATTTCAAATCAGAGAGCATTTTCAAAAGACTTAAGCCAAAACGCCGTGGATACTAAGCCAAATCTAGGACCCACTTGTACTATTGTCTCCCTTGTGTCTCATCCATCAGATGATGCTTTTAATGCTACCTGAGCATGATGCTATCTCTGTCTCACAGCATTACTGAGATTATAGATCACTTAGAGATACTGTACATTTGACCTGTATGTTTGTCATGTTTTATGCTTTTGTCTAAGCTTTCAAGATTGCCCATTACTGAGGACAGGATACTTGTCTAGAAGGAATTTCGATCTGACTAAGAACATTATGTTCTCAGCTGTGCTGCTCACAGTAAAGTGAACTGACGTGCAAGATGACTTTCTTGCTCTCTTTTTATCCATTTATTTGGTCTTTGGACACAATTTTCTTGTGACTATTAATTTTCCTTCTGGATTATCTAGAAAATGCTTATGTAAACAAATAACAATACAAATACATCAATAGGTGCATAATTCTGTCACTGACAGCATTCAACTAAATAGTTTTACTCTGTCAGATAAATGAATAAGGATGGTTCTTTGCTTTTGCTTTTAACTTATCCTCTGATGTTCTAAAGGAGGACATGTCCTGTATACATACATTGCAGAGGTGGTAGTATAACTCTAACTGCAAACCACATCATGTTTTTCTGGACAAGGAAAATAATCTACCTGTTTGTATGTGCACTCTTTAGCAGTAACCTTTGAATGAATCTCTAAATTATCGAGAAAAAATATTTTACTTACATAAAAAAGAATAATTTCAAAACCTTACATTAGTTCTTATGTATCAGTTGCTTATATTCATAACGGAAAGGTTAGTGTTCATGATTTTCATTACTTTTTACTGTTCAAACTTTCTAGTTTCATCTGTCACTTTAAAAATGGGTATCTTTTTGGTTACAACTGCTGACAACTTTGCTGTTCTTAAGTTTTTGAATAAAATACTCATAGTCTCATCCTTACCAGCAACAGTAGCAAGAATTATCAGTTTCTTATGGTTTTCTGATTCTTTCTTCAGATACTGTGTATTAAAATTCACTACAGTTAGAATTCATGGGGCAAAAAAATTGGCCTGTCTGGATGGTATATGAGCTAGCTGTGGATGTCACATAATATAACAGCATTTCTAACAAATGACAGGTCAAAGTCTTGGGTTTCAAAGTATTTATGCAGAGTGTCAATCATTTACTCTTTGCCAGTTCAAATGCTTTGTCATCTAGGCATATCTTTAAGGGATGGCCCTGACTTTTCATCAAAAATT
>NW_010184704.1:31416-37606 GCF_000695765.1 Mesitornis unicolor | reverse complement strand
CTATCTCATCTAGTGGGTCTTAATGATTTGAACTCAAAAAGAGGGAAATAATGACATACTTGAAAAGAAGATATGAACAGCTATACTGTTTTTGTTACTATTACTCACCATCTCCTAAATTCATAATGCAATTTTTCTCTTTCCCCCTCTACTTTTTAAATAAACAGAATTTCCTTGATTCTTCAACAGAGACTCACCTTAGCCTTTTAAGTTCAAAATAAAAACATCATTAAAGAACTAACAGAAGCTGCAGCGTAAGGGAGGGTTGTAGCCAGACATTAATTTAATAGCATCCTACAGAAAACATGCAATCAACAGGAAGGATGAAACTAACTTTATGGGAAGTATTTAAGATGATACTTAGAAAGTAACTTGAAATGAAAAATCAGTTTCTTACTTTCAGCAATATCTAGGACTAGTTCAAATAGTCAAATTATGTTTATCTTTTCAAGTGCCATTTTTCCTGATGGCATTCTCATGTCTGTTTGAAGTGTGAAATGCATAACGAAGGATTCAGTAAATCATGCAATATATGTTTCATTGCAGAAACTTAGCACTCTTCCTTGAACATCTGTGTCTTTGAAAGAGGTTTTTCCAGGAAAATTTAATTCCTTGAGTATTTCATTCGCAACTAGCACAAAAGGCAAGGAAACATGGTTATTTTTAATTCATTATCACATTCAAATTAGTATTTATAGTACATCTTGAGATTAGTGAACCATCTGTAGTAGTTAAAGACTGAACAACAAGGTTTGCAAAAGTCTGCAATTAGCAAAAAAAGTAATTCAGAAGCCTTCACCATCATACATAAGCTTCTGATGAACTTACGGTTTTTGTATATTTTCTCAGCATGCCTGCAACTTCTTTACATCAATATTTTTTGTTTATCTTTAGCGGGTGACATCCACCAGCAAAGAGTGGTCATTGTAATTCTGGGTAGTAGTTTTCTAAAGTATTTTGTGTTTACTTTACTTTGCTTCCAGTGAAAGCACTGGAACTTAGAAAACAGTGTATTTACTGGAACTGGTGTTGTGTGCTCTAGAAAGTCCCCTGATGATGAAGATTCTGATCACTTAAGGTTTTGCTGCATTTTAAGGAAGTTTCCATATTAATTACAGTTGTCATGTGACTGAACAAATGGGGTATTTCAAGATTAAACAGAGGTTCCAGAGGTTCCAAAATAAAAAGTATTTCACCATTAGGCACTGGAATGGACTTTCCAGGGAGGTGGTGGAGTCACCACCCCTGGAGATGTTTAAGGAAAGGCTGGATGTGGCACTTAGTGCCATCGTCTAGCCAGTGTGGTAGTGTTAGGTCATAGGCTGGACTTGATGATCTCAGAGGTCTTTTCCAGCCTCAATAATTCTGTGATTCTGTCATTCTGTGATTAGTTTTGTATGTCTTAATTGACTTGTTTTAAAGACTCCATAACTCAGATTTTATGACATTTCTCCATCATGCCTTTATGGATTTACCCATGTGAAAAATCTTATTTTTGGCCAAGAATTTAGAATTAACTTCTACTTTAATTGTCATGAACAGTAGCTAGAATTTAGTGTTACAAACTGACATTATTATATACCATTAAATATGAATTTAAATTTACTTGGAGAAAGGCAAGTCTTTTCCTCCTTTGCGTTCATACTCTTTGTTTCGTGACTTTATGGAAATTAGGGTGCTCACAGAATTATACTAGTGCACTGGTCCTATTGCACAGACAGTGATGTTCACAAGGAATGTTATTTATGTGAGTATTTATGCTGAAGTCTGTGGGACAACTCCTTGCTGTAAAGTTGCATACAAAGAGGAAGATGCAATTGGGCATACAGACTTTGATGATTACCACGCACCCTAAATTAGAAAGCAGGTAACTTAATTATGTAAATCAACAGGAGATTGACCCTGCAGTGAATTTTTAATAATACACTAATTGTCTGATAGAGAAATCAAATTAGACAGTAGTGGCAAATCTTCATCTCACCATGTAGAGAGTTCCATCCACAAATCTTGCTACTAATAGAAGAACTGCACGTAATTCTTGAGGCAGTTGAAGACAACTTAGGTTGGATTTTCCCCCTGTTCTCCCCTATGAAAATAGTTAATACTGAGCTTAGGTCTGTCTTGGCTCTTATGTAATGATCTTGAGAGTGACCCTCAGCTACCCTTATGTATTGTCTGTTGTAGCTTCCTACAGCTTGTAAATTGGTTGTGGGACAAAATAATCAAGACCTTTTTCACAATCTAGTTTTCCAGTGGAAAGAAAAAGGTGTTTTCACAGAGGAGAAATTCTATAAAGCCAATGGAGAAAATTAATCTTCAGAATAAAAAACTGTTCTAAAATTCCATAAAAATTCTTCTGAAAGTTTAAAATTTACATTTTACATTTTCATTTTACAATTTGTTTTTAGTTATAACAGACATCTAAAATACTTCTGCTACTGCTTTGTCACAATAATGAAATGTACTATTTGTATAATCATTTTTTGTAGCTCCTACTGATAGAAGCATCATCTGGAGATCAAAGAGTCTTTTGTTCTGTTGTGAAATAAGCTTCAAACTGCTGCTTGAAAGTTTTCAAAAATAACTTTTTGAAGATATATGCTTTTATATACAATATCAAAACTATCTGGCTTTTTATCTGAAACCCTGTTATTTTTAATGGCATAGATATTCTGATTTTCAGCATGCTAGTTTCTAATATCAGCACCTGATGATTTATGATTGAAATAATAATATTACCAAACATAATATTCTTACAATAATTAATTAGATTTAAAAAAATATGTTAAGATATGTCTACCATCACAAAATGTTTTAAAAAATACTTTTGGAAATAAACTGTCCTGCAGACTTTTAGGTGGTTTTTTGAGCTTTCAGTGTCTTCTTCTCAAATACAAAGTTTAGAAATGCCTCTTTTTATTATCTGAAGACAGAATTTTTATGTGACTCCAGAAGGTGGAGCTTTAATTAATTTTAAAAATCAAGTAGCATAGGACCTATACTAAGATTATTAATGGTTGCTACATTGAAACTGGGAAAAATAAGTTTTCATTCACCTGCTATCTCTATTTAGTACTATTCTACCAGCTAGGCATCAATTACTATTGATTTCAATGACGCTAACTATCAAAAGAGAACTCCAAGAAGAGACAATTAGAATTTGGTTTCAAGATACTTGTAAAACTTGAATTATGCACCACTATAAACACCTCTCTGATTCACTATATGCAGATTTATAAATAAGGTTATCAGAGACCCATCATACTGGTTTTAACTAAAATGTAGTATTTGGTATCAGAAACTTCTCTTTTTCTTTGTTCTGGTTTGGATTGGTTTCTTTTTACAAAAAATATGGCTAGGTCTATTATGAACTGTGTAAATTTACCTGTATGCTCAATTCGCAAAAGAAACATGCAATTACTATGCAGCAGAAACATCAGTCGTAAATGTCCTTTCATTATGGAAAGATTTAAGTTACACTTCCTTTCCATGGGATTAAAATATTTTGTTTACAACCATTATCCTGAAGTAGTTCTGTGATTTAAACAATTAATTAGTAAATTGTCTCCCTGACACAGAATTTGATTTAACCAACTCAGACTACGTAAGAAATGATGGCAGCAATATTTAGCTGTATTGAACTGTAGACTTTAATATCTATTCCAAAATTAAATTCACTCGATAATTCTCCTGTTTTCTCTGAGCAATCATGCTTTCAGTCAGAGTCCATACAAAATAATCAGTGTGCATTTCTGGCAGTTTCTACTGCCTTTAACACTAGAAGTGGGACAAGATTCTTCTCCTAGGAGCATCAGCAATGAGGACTTGCAGCTCTTTCACTCCTCTTTCTTGCATTTGTTGTAGGAATTGGAGTTCTAGGCAATCTCCAAGCAGTATAGGAGTGGTGAATTACAAATTAAACTATTCTTTTGACTTGTAAAATCCTTTGGTTAATATTTGGATGGCAGTTATGCATCAGCTGGTAAATGAAGTCTTAGATATGTTTTAAGTGCAAAAGATAATAGACCTGAACAATGCTTTTCTCCATTGGTTTCTCAAGCATTAGCATCCAAAAATCTGTATCTCTTTAGGCTGTGAGTGGTAGCTGACAATGTTACTGAAAGTCTCTCTTCAAGCAGCTCTGGATGGGCTCCAGTATTACCCTGCTTTATCCTGCTGTCTTTTCTCATTCTCTCAATTTTGGGGCTTTTGGCGTTCTTAGGTGATGCTTCTCAGTATGTGTCTGTCTCCACTTTGTGTCCATAGAGTGCCTCCATCAGATACATCTAATCAGTTACCTTGTTTGATCCTCATCTGAATATCATTCCTTTTCCTGTAAAGGTTAGAACATTTCTTTTAAAAAATCCTAATTGGTTTAAAAGTTTTCTTCAGTTGTTGTTTTGCTTGTTGTTGTTTTTTAATGTTTGTTTGTTTTGCTTTTTGGGTCTTTTTTTGTAGTTGTTTTTATTCAGGACTTTTGAAAGATTCTTTTCTTGCAGTAGAAATGAAATATCCTGTGGTTCAGCTTTGTATTGGAGTATGAATGGCAGCATGCAATGTTATACATCACTATTCATTCTGTTTACATTTTTGACATATTTTCTTCTCAGTTAAACTCTTTTGTCATTGAAGAACTTTCTGGCATGACTTTATTGCTGCAAAATACACAGTTTGCTTCACTGTAGTTTTTACTCTTCTTTACATAGCAATGGTTCTTATTTAAAGCCAACAGCTTTGTTTATTTATTTGCATAAAGATTGGATCATTGCTGCTCAGAATCTTAGAACAAATTATATTCTTGTGCATAATAAGGAAATCTGCTACATTTTCCCCATACTTATTTAGTTGGAGCCAAGTTTCTTTTCTGCTTCTCTTCTGTTTAAAATTAATATTTTGAAAGCATCTTCATGAAAGCACGGGATAGTCTCTGAGGAAAACTTCTCAGATTTGCAACAGGCCTGCCCATGCAGGATGCTAAAAACTTCCAAAACATTTCACAGGAGTTCCTCATGAGATAGATTTAGTCCTGGGTTCATATACACAAAATCCTAGGAACTCTGCTAGTAGTCCTAGATATGAAGTGTTCTTGACCAAATTTGATTTAACTTAATACGACTTTGAAGCTGATCCTATTTTCAGCAGAAATCTGGTGGATACCCTGCAGATATTCTACAGGTACCCTCCAGAGGTCCCTTCCAGCTCTAAATTATTCTGTGATTCTATGACTGGTGCTCAAGCATGTAGGTAACTAGGGTAACGTACAAGGATAACATTTTCAGTATTTCCCCTCTGACATTTGTCTTGGCAGTTTACTCTTACTGTAAATGAAAACTGGCGGGTTTTTTTATATTAGTTGCATTCTAAAGACTGGAATCTAAGAAGGAAAGGAGAGATTTTTAAAGAGAAAACAACAGAAATTTCCCCAGAAATCACAAGGTGACTATGTGGTAATAAATGGAATAAAACTCAAATATCTACTTTTACATTTCAAGGTAATGTTTTGCATTCATTTGAGTCTTAGGAGAGAACTTCATCTGATGGCACACGTGCTTTTGGACATGTGTCACTTTTTAGCTGGTAGGAGCCAGACCAGAGGATCTGGTATCTTGCAACCAACAAGTTCGAAGTTTCCTTACATGCAGTAAGTTGTGTTTAGAGATACTGTGCCGCCTCCACCAGTTTCTTGTTTTGCTTTTGGTTTAGTTTTTTTGTTGTTTATATTTAATGAAGAACACTTCTTTTCTAATATGCATATTATGAAACAAAAATAAGGAGACCAAAGTTCACAAGAAATATTTATCCTTTCATAAATCAAAGGACTAAATTGAAATATATAAATAGATACACATATGTATGTATGTATATACACATACACAGGTATGTAAGTGTGCATGCACACAGACATTCACAAATATGTTGACACACCAGCATATACATACCAATATACAAGCCACATATATATGGCTTAACCTTAAAGAAAACAGATGAATAATTATCTTAATTCTGCTCTTAGCTATGGATTTGTGTCTCAACAGAATAATGCAGCAGAGTAATACAAAAGAAGCATAGACTACAGATATTTGAAGTAATATGGAAAAATGACTGAAGTTGCTTTCCCTTTTAATTATATTTAATTTCATATATCTGAGCTTGCCATAGTTCCTCAAAATGTTGCAAGTTTTACTCTGGA
>NW_010184704.1:7642-31385 GCF_000695765.1 Mesitornis unicolor | reverse complement strand
TCCTGCTGTATAATAACCAAACCCATGATTTCAGATTGCATTTTTCAAATACGTATTCACAAAGACAATGAGTCATAAGAAACAAGAGAGAATGGAATCTTCAGTGTTTTCTCTGTGGCTTGCAAAAAGAAGACATATCTCATCAGAAGCTTCAAAATTACAAAATGAGACACCTAAGAATAGACACATGATAATATATGGACAATATTTGCAAATGTTCCTGAACTTGTTTATATTAGAACACTTGCATTTTTCAGACAGTGCTGACTCACCAAACAACTCATCTGACAAAAAAATAATTTTACATTCTACCCATTATACAACCAAGTTATTTCTGGGCAGAGATATCAGACAGATATTAACACCCTCACCACTGTCTTCAACAGCATGACTAGCAAGAATGCAGAACATTTGTGTTACTGGTAGCAGTTGAAGATACATTGAGGGTTTCTGAATTAATTAGTGCTGCTTTGCAGTACAGATGTTGGATGTGCATGGACAAGATGAACACTAACAACCTGTGTCTTGTTGCTGTTCACAAGTATTCATTTTGCAGCTTTGCCATATGCATATATTACGTGTAATGGTTCTGAAAACTCCATTTCACAGATCTTAATGATATTGTGTGCCTTGTAAACTGAAGGGAAAAAGGAAAGAAAAAAACAAAAGAAATCAGATAAGCTTCTTTGCTAATCTTGAATTTCCCCTTTAAATCTCCTTTTTGCTGTGATGCTTACAAAATACCAGCTGCCATACAGAAATTCCATCTATGGTGCTGGCAAGCATACTCCTTGTATTCCTTCTGTGTCTCTCTATCTGTATACCTGATACAGATTATCAGATTGTAAACCACATAAAACAGGGATGATGATTCAGTTTGGTGCTTAAGCCCTGTCTAATTTTGGAGTCTTGATCCATAATTAAGGATTATGGTAAAACAAATAGCTATTAATAAAAGAAGTCATATAAAATCAAATAAGATTTTGTGAAGTGCATAAGATATTTACAGATATATAAGAACACGATTTCTCTAACATCATCGTATAAAGCAAGGAGGGTTTGGGTGAAAGAAGCTATGCAGATAACCTAATACATGCAAATATGCCTTCTCATGGACTACTGCTTAGTGATGTCACTGGCTTTTCCTCAAAATTATTTTTCATTGTGTGAACCGGTAAAGTTTTTTATACCAGTTGTCAAAGATATAATGAACATTTTCTTGAATGTAACTTTTAGTCAAAATACCAGAGATCAGCATGTACAATATTAGTGGAGAAAGTTTGGTCCTATGTTGTTGATATCCCTGAGTAGCAGTTTGGTTGCCTCTAGTGTACTATGGAAAATGAGTCACTCAGACATCATGTTAAGAACATGAGAGAACACATGAACTTTTGAACTGTTTCTGTGTGTTTCCTTCCCCACACTTAATAACTAAACATTTTTAATGAGTGCATAACATAAATTATTTGTATCCAGATGCATACATTTCTACATCTAACTATAGTGCCATGATGTCGTTAGTTATAGGACAAGCTAATAATTTAAACCTCTTCAGAAAGGTAACACAAAAAAAATAATAAAGATGTCCAAACTGAATTACTAAGAGGCATATTTATTTTCTTCAATGTAATTTCTTTTTGGTACATTTCCACCTTCTTTTTCAAACTTTGTTTTCCTTATTTTGCTACTCTCTATGACAGAATGTTTTGTTATTGTTTTAAAAAGATTTTCAGAATTTTTGACTCCTTTTTCTGTGATTCTTTTTCCTCTGTTCTTATGTTTGCTCCAAACTGCTACAAATTGATGAGGCTGGCATCTCGGTTGCTTAAAATATTTTTACTGGGTTCCTTAGCTATGACATCAGCCTGTACCTCTCTATTTCAGCACAGTCTCTCTACACATCATTGGCCTTCACTGCTATATCCCATAGGGCTTTATGCAACCTTTAACTTAGTTCTTGCAGAATTCCATTCAATAACACCTCTCTTTCCATTTTATCTGTTTCCTCTATAGAACTTTCTAGTTCTCAGATCTATGTCCTGCTTCTTTGTCTTTTACACAAGTGTGTACTTCTTATTACAAACAGAATGGGGAATATGATTTTGCACAAACAACTCCAATTAAAAAACCTGATTAAGAGACTGATAAAAAAAGAACTTATGTTGTGCTGCATACAGGACTGTACTGAAAATAAGAGATATCAGTATTTGCTAATGATAAAACATATGACCTCCTATGTCCCTACTCTCCCAGATAATGAACTGAAATAATATCCATTAAAGCAAGATTTATTTTTGCAGTATTTTTTGTATTGATCTGGGCTAGTAGTAACTGATCCACATGTGGAGAAATTACTAGAATCTCAGTTAACTCAAAGATGTGTTCTGTATTTTGAAGTGCTTCTAGGATTGCATTAGAGAAACCTTTGGCTATTCCTCTAGCTTGCCTATTCAAAATCAATAGCTTTTCTGATTATAAAGTAAATGTCTTTATTTCTTCTTAAATGTAGTACTTCAGACAGTCGAATAACAACCTTCTTTTAAAAAATATTTATCGCAAGGACATTTATAGATCCTCAACTTGAATTACTGTACCAGCACAAAGATTTGTTTAAGAAGAAATAGCTTGCACTCACACATTTAAAACGTGTGATTTTATGGAAAGACTTCACAGAATAATTCTGTGTTTCCCCAGAAACCTTTTGTCCACTGCTTGCATGCATGTTTGGCATAAGAATTACTCTTCTGGCCAGTGCACAGGTTTCCTGTATCATAGGAGAGGCGAATGTAGAGTACAAAGCTGGACAAGCACAGGCTGTGGACTGCAGGCTTGTTCTTAGCCAGGGAGCACTGAACATCTCGTGGATACAAATGACCAAGGCAGCAGCAGGCAAATTATATATAAAACCTCCAGGTTACGGACAATGAATCTAAAGCAGCACATGGCAGTGGCCAGCTACAAATCTGACTGTTCAGGACTTGGAACTCCAAGTATGGCATCTGGGCCCTGCAATTGCCAGCTCTACTCTCAGATAGCCTCAAAGGTTGACTCATCTGCAAAAATAAGCAGAGGAAAATGAAGGCCAACGGGTCCATGTACAGCCTGCTCCTGCCAGCTACACAAGGAGGGAGTGCCAAATAAATTTTTGGAGTGTTTTAGTCACAATCATGTTGATGAGTTCCAAGGATTTAAAAACACATTAGTGTCAGATGAAACCTGGTTTGTATGTATTGGTTTTATTGAAATTGTATTAGGAATTACATTCCCAAAACACATCATGTTTGAAATAATTTTCAAGGCTACCTTTTCTATCTATCCTTGGCCAACTTTGTGATCAATCATTTCATTGCTTAGAACAGATGTCAGGCAAGTCAGGAGAGATTCATGTCAAAAGATCAATAAAGGACTGAAGACAGAGTCAAAGCAGTTGTGAATATGAAAAGGAAATTCACATAAATTCTGGTTCCAGCTCCACTATCCTTTTCAAAAACATATAAATTAAGCTGACATTAAATATTTGAAAAACAGAAAAAACCCAAACCAAGACTAAAACCAATCTGCTCCCCCTGTTAAAAGCACCCAAGAAAATAATCGAAAGCAGGATTCTAGAGACATGCTCCTTGAATTATGTTAAAGCACATAGGATCTTCTCACTACCCAAGTGTTAGCTCATGCAACAGAGAGCACACCTGCTCCCTTTATATGGCACTGCATGAGCTGGGATTACTGGCTTCCACCTTTTTGCAATGTCTCTGCAACTGGGGGCATTTTCTAGAACACAACTTGAGAGGGAGAAGGTGGTAAAGTTTTGTATTGTTGGCCAAAAGCTTATAGTACAGTTGCTTTTGTGTACGCTAGTAAAATACAAATATATACGGAAATAAGAAGGGCTTTCTGTGGGATGCTGAAAGAGAGAATCCCAAGTCTACCTCGGACAAGTGCAGACATGGTCTCTTCTAATGATTAAGCTAGCCAATAACTAAAGTGTGGATTAGAATTCAAAGTATTTGGGTCAAATTCCTCTATTTGACCTGGAGAAAAGCAGTTAATCTTCTTTCCACCTCTTTCTAAAAAGACAGTCAGAATTCTTGTTGTCATTGCACATTAAAAATTATCTTCAGGCCAATTATTCCCTTAATATGGATGGGTCCATTGTCCAGAAAATAATCTACGACTCTTTGTTCCTCTAGCTGTCAGTGATATTTAGGTACCTAACTCAGAAATTTATCTGAATAAAACATCTGGATAGACACTTTAGATTTTAGTTGAATAAAGTGGGAATGCTCTTACTCAGGCTTGAGATTTAGGCTAGTCATCTAATCAGTGCAGAGATGTTCTCCTCTGTAGGAAACTCAACTATTTTATACAGATGTCTCAGAACACAATAGAACACTTTGGTTTTCCTTCCAGAGAGCTGAGACTCATTTTGGTCATATAAACTAACAATCTACAAGAATGGTCTGGAAAGTACTGCAATACTTGAAATTTCCAGTTAGAAATAGTAACAGTGGAACAAAGCCTCTGCCAAAAAGCATATCTGACTACAGAGATCTTTGCTGAACTTTGCATCTCGTATCCTCAGTAGTATTCATTCAATCAATGTGAAAAATCTGAGCTTTTTCAGAAGGAAATCACTCATAAAACAGGGCTATTACTTCTAGCAATGCATCAATCTCTCTCTATAATATGTAGTCACTAAACAGTTTGGCCTAAAAATTTCAGTTTGTCAATTGTTGATGAACTGCCTAACTTAACATTAAATATTAAGTAAAGCTAGTCACCAAAATTATTAGAAATTCTGATGAAAAATGGCCTCTTTGTAAAACAACATTTCCCTGGAAATTTCTGCCAGTTGAAAAAGAATCTAGTCGTCAACCCTTATTATTTTTCTCTTTCCTTTCTCTGCCACATTTTGTCAATGCGCAATACAGGCAGGGCTGTAGAAGAAAAGGAACCAAAATGCAAAAAATCAAACCTGCAAATATTTCTAAATGCTCATGAACAAAGTTATAAATTGCTGCAAAAGTACATTGCTGTGGCAAAGTGTATAGGTGGAAATCCAGTCCAAACAGGGCTTCTGTGCTCTGATATAGGATCACACACAGCTCATGGCAGAGAAAGACCTAAATCTGGTATCAGAGGACCTCAGACTCCTGAAGATGTCACTAAAACCCTTCTAGACCCTATGGAATATCCATGTTATTATTTGGGTTCACTTTTTGATTTATTCACAAATAACATGTGCCTAAGATACCGGTAACTGTACCATCAGCTGATAGACTTTGGCATTGTGATCATTCTGAGGACCTGAGCGAAATTAGATCTATTATCCAAGTAATTTCCATCTCAGGAAAAACAGCAGTGTGGGTCCCCAGTGATTTTCAGATCACGTGTTTCTGGGCTTAAAAATCATTCTACCTAGCCCTTTTGTACACCACTGCACAATTATTTAAGCAAATACTGTAGACAAAAGTTTTACCATCTCCTGAAGTATTAAGCATCAGTTGTTAGTGCACATAGGAAGCATTTAGAGCTGATGTTCTGATCTGAAGGACCCGTGTCTGAACTCCTAGCTATAAAGCTACAGCATCAGCACTCAACCTTTAATACCTTGTTTGCTAGCAAGTGCTTAAGATCTCCATTGTAAAACTGCATTTTGTCATGCACCAACACTGCAATCCATTCTTACTTTGAATCTGACTATCCTTTAAAAATGATGTCAAAGGAGGAAATACAGTTAGAGATAGTGGAAATAGAAACACAGGGAAAACCCAGAAAATCTCAATGTGTTCCAGAGACTTTATAGAGATGAACAGTCAGCTGCTATTAAAACATCAAGCATTTTTGTTTTGAAAGTGTTTTTCGTTAGGGGGTGGTGATGCCTAGAACAATAATGTCACATTATCCCCTTTGACTGAGTCCACTTTCTAAATCTTTACTTTCAGGAAATGTCTAATTTTCACAGATTCTTTTTACAGACTGTATGTAAGATGTGTCTTTTGCTATCTATCTGCACAGCTGAAGTATCTCATGTCTCACCTAGCACAACACCCTTTTTTTCTCTGACATTGACAAATGCAATCTTGCTCAGCTGCTGTGAAGATCATTTTCCTGGCCTGTCATTTTGACCATTTCACCTCTCTCTACACCTCCCTCTGCTAGCTACTGCTTTTCTGCCACTTCAAACACAAGCTGCTTGGCTTCACCTTCAAAGCCCTTTCACAACCCATCCCCACCCCACAAATGATCTTTACATTCAGTAAAGAGCATTTGACATCTGCTACCGATTTGCACACAAGACCAGTCCCTTAACAGATTTTTAATCAAGCGTCCTTGTGATTTCTCCAACTGTCTTTAAGATTGTGATGTATTTCCTGGAAACATTCTCCACATTTCATTATTTCTTTTCAAATCTGTCATTAAAATTTGCCTTGCCATGATGCCCAGAGAAAGCTAATGACAGACAAGTGTCAGAAAGTATCACTCTTTTATTCTCCAATATAACATTATGATCTCCTCATTTCTGTCTGAGTGCAAGACTTTTACAAAAGGGATTGTGTAAGGTTTGTGCCTGTCTCCTACAATGGCATCTTAGTCAATTATTGAGATTCTTATATTTGAAAGCATAAAAAATCAGAGCTATCTCCTGTGAGCTTTTTAAATGTTTTTCTTCACATTTTACATTCAGAGTAATTTGAATAATATTTCTGTATTTCCTCGACCTTCTGATCAGTCTTCATCTTCCAGACTAAATATTCATCAGAGTCATTTGGGCCATCCTAAGACTTTGATTTCAACTCAGTATAACGATAACTGCCAGAGCTGAGCCTGTCATCAACATTTACACAGAATGGCTGGGTGCTTCTTAAATGTAGAATCTTAAGAATAATGATGGTACCTGAAATAGAGATTTCCTCAGAAGTGATACCATATGCAGTGTAACTGGCCAGTTCCTTCTGTCTTGCATCACTGCTCAGATAAAAATGAAGTAGTTCAGGCATTTTACGGGAAGGACATAATGCCTATAAAATTTATTTCTCTCTTCACATGGTGAGAAAACACTCCAGGGTATACCAGAGAACAAACTTACCCAGATCATAAGGAACATAGCACATTGGATGCAGGCCATTAAATTAGTGCTTTCTAAGCTATCTAATCTGATGCAGCAGGCAGCTTTGACTGTTGTAAGCACTAAGTAATAACATGTGTTTCCCTTCTTTCCCCCTTACTATTATTACTCGTGTTTTTTAATCATAAACTTAAAGCAATTTATAAACAAGGGTGCTGTCACATAGATGAGCCCTTTCCTATGAGTAGAGAATACAGTAATGTACTGCAGAAAAAGAACGAAGTGCTGTGGTTGTCTTGGCTGTCCTTCACCATGTTCAGATCTACAATGTTGTAATTATTGTCTTTTAAGGATCAGTGCTGAGGGAAAAAAAATTGTTTAGCTAATATTAAATTTTTTAAAATAAATATTTAGCTATATTTCTGTTTGTGGATCTGTTATATTCAGTCAACACCATATCTAGAATATTTTCTCCTGTTGGTAATGTGCATTCAGAGTACAGACCAGCTTTCACATCTTGAGTAAATTATGTGTAGAAGTAATCTTAAATATAAATTTCTTGACATTAAATCACTGAAAGATAGGAAAGATTAGTCAGGATGAATATATCAATATTATCTAGAGAACATTTACAAGGGAAAAAAAAACAACAAGAAGTAAGAATGATGTGTTCAGTTGCTGGAACTACTTTTAAATTTGCATGGATCTTCATTCAACTCCTGGTTCAGAAGGACAGTGAAATTATATTTTAACACAGGAAATTATAAGTAACTATAGAAGGTGAGATGTAGAATTCCCATGTAATATTAAGACTTTAGGACTGATCTATCATTGAACTGCTGAGAAAAACAAAGACATATTTTCTACATGTGTCTGTACAAATTCACTAAGTATAGTATAAATCATAACTTTTTCTAATAATAAAAGATCTCACACAATATAAACAAAACGTTAAGTAGAAAAAGGATGCTTTTACATGATCCCAGTGAGATAATGTTCTCAAAGACATAGAGATAATCCTTCAGCTACACCTATTATCTCCTCCATGTTTCAAGGTATCATAGACACTAGTATAATAAGGAGTGTATCAGTGAGTGAGTGAAATTCACATTATCCAGCTAAAGCCTAAGTAAAAGGACGTATGAAAAGGGTCATTATTCTGCTGGAAATGCAACTGAAGTTTTGATGAGATGAAATCCAGCCTTCGATGTAGATCCAAAGCTCAGCTTGCTCCTTCTCTATACTCTGAACTATATACAACACACCATAGTGTGTGTCAGGGCTCGGCATAATTAGTAATAACCAGCGATGACCAGGCTGATTTCTGTACATGTAGGACTTGAAGAATTTTACTGTACTTTATTAATTTGTTCCTCACCAATGAATTGCAATCAGATTCTATTTTTTGCTATGGCAAATATTTTTTAGTGCATGTGTGAATCACTTGAGAAAGAAGTTAGGAAAATTCTCACTGGAACACTTGTTTGTCAGTGGTTTCATATACAAAACAGTTCTGCCTTTGATCCTTGATCTGGAAACTGAAGCCTCAGCAAGGAGACTGATTCAGACCAAAATGCAAGCAGCTGCATGCACCTTTATGGTGGAATCATGGTAGAATTTCTGTTCAAGACAAATGAAGAGCTGTTTCCTTTTCTGTCTGTTCCTAGCTGTAGTCAGAACCTACACATACTTTGGCAGAAATATTTTTCATGTTTAGAATAAAAATATTTTCCTTATTTTTTTTTCCATGAGAGAAAAATATCTCCCTGCATATGGTGTATAAATTACTATGTTGGAGATGAGAATGTTTCTGGAACTCTAGAAAACAAAGGAGAAGGCTTTGACATTCAGAAACAGCACAAAGTGATCTTTTGACCAGCTAATTAAGCATACTCAGGGTTTTTTTTAATTTATTTTGCTTCCTATGCAATTTGTGAATTTGACTTTAGAGCTAGCAAAGGTGGATGGCATGACACAGCTTGACAATCTGTGCTGGAACACTAAGCATATTTCTGAGTCATTGCATGGCATAAAAATGTGGACTGCTGTAGAAACGGAAACAGTATTTGTAAAAATATTGGCATAAGTCTTCTTTTAAAGGTAATATGTGCAGGTCACAGATAATAACAGCTATAGGATAACTAAAACCTCATCTGATGTTTGTACTACGTTCAAAAGTATTATGCTTTTCTTAGCAAAACACAGATACAGGCCATGAGAACTATCCTGCCTATTCTTTACTGCACCTATTCTTTCAACTGTCACTACCAAAGCATATCTGTGGGACAGTCTGATTGGATGCTAAAAGTACTGACGAATGTTGACATACACCTACTCAGGGTGATTTTTCTTCTTCTTCTATAAAATGTTATACAGAAAGGAAAAAAAAACTTTCTGCAGTTACACTCAGATTGAAAACCACCAATATCTGCAGCACAAAACCCAGAATTTATAGAAAGGAGTTATTTAATTTTGAGATTGTTTTCATGCAACTAAAAGACACTGCACACACAATTGTATTGTCTAGAGACAGCATAGCTGTCTTAGACCAATGTAAAAGCCAGAGTGTACAATAGTTCTTGGGCTACACATTTAAAACAAAGGCTGGTTGAAGTATTTTTATGGAAATTATTGGGGGTGCTTTTTTCAGCTCTTTCTGATTTCCGTCTATGACTGGAATAATAATTTTAAAAATATATATATAAAATCCAAACAATGTGATATGGGGAAGTATCACTGCAGTGTTTCACATGAGCTGTAATAGAGGTGTCTTAATATCTTTCCCCTTCTCTATGGCAGACTTCATGATTGGCAGAAATCTAACATGGTTCGCAGTAGCTACTGCACATTTGTGATTCTTTATATTGACATAAAATGGTAGGAATCTAAAAAAGTTCTACTTGGACTCAGAATAAGTATGTCTAAAATATGTCAGAAGTCACTCTAGTGTAATTTCTGAATTAAGAGAGCCATTTGCTGCTTAAAAAGTGTTTTGTTTTGGTTTTGGTTTTTTTTCCATGGGAGCAAAGTAAAACATGTTCAAATAGCTCTTGCTCCATTCATTCATGCGGTCATGCCCATTTTAATATTACCCTATTTTGAAAATGTTTTCTCCATGAAAAAGGAAACTAAATGAGGTTTAAGGGGAAAAGCATAGATAAAGACATGAACTTGAGTCCAGTCCCTGTGAATGCAACTTTTTAAGACTGGATCAAAGATCAGTAGTATAACCAATTTCATTGTAGAAATGAAGAATATTGTGCATTAACACTATATATCCCAAAGGATTTAGTTCACTAAACATTTATATTGCTATTTTTTGGCAGAAATGAGGAGAATGGGGGTAGTGGGGTTAGTCTTAAGCACACTGTAGCAATTCTACTTCCTTTAGTAACTGAAGTTCCCATTTAATTGTACAAGACTTGTTTAACAACACCCATTTTCTAAAAATCTGTTAGCTGGTGTTAATTATGCCTTCTATTAGTTATGACCTGAGTCATGCAACAGCTGTTCCACTGTTTCACCCACAAACTGGCATGCCCATAATTACTTGTGTTGTCCTGTTTAGTCTTTTACAATGTCATAACATTAACTTTACTCAGTCAATGAATGTGATGAAAGATCATGTCTCTTCAAACTGTTTTTCAAAAGCTTATATAAGTCAGGTTTTTGTGGCTGTGAAGGAGGAAGCTAAATGATGAATGAGCACTACATCTATTAATCTTTGAATATTCCTTTGGTGAATTTTCTTTGTTAGTATATATCTTACACTTTATAAATGGAAAAGTTTCAGAGTATATTCTGATGATTTCTTGAATATCAAAACTAATCTGGTGATGAAAAATGCTATCCTGTATACTTTTTGCACCCACTGACTTGAAAAGTAATTAACTTAATTTGAGGTGCGTAAGAAAAACATGGCTGACTCCTCAGAAATAATTTGCTCAGCTGAAAATAAGTTGCTAGTGAAACATTGGAGAAAAGAACTAAGTGCAGAGAAAACCTACATTTGAAACTGCTTAGAATGGAGACAAATTATCCTTACACTCTGTTTTCCAGGCTTGATTATCCAGAGGCAAATATCACTACTTTAGCATTCTTCCCAAATTCATCTCCAGGGTTAACCATCCATGTTTAATCATTGTTGATAATGAGATTTGTAAACTTTCAAAAATCCCTTAACTAGGACTCTATGAATAGGTTTGTGCATAAAGTGGATTGGGAGGAATTTGCCTTTCTTTTTGTCCATCTAAAGTGTTAGAGCTGTTTGACTTTTTAAAACATGTTGTACTTCTGAAAATTTCACTGTGCAATGAGTGAGATGGTATGCCACAGTGAGAGCTATAGAAAAGAAATGCAAACCTATTCAGCTTCTTTCACTATCTGAATAATCTTTACATAACACTGATTTCTACTGTGCAGGTACTCAGAGCACACATTTACCTTAGGGTTTCTCAGAATAGGGGTCCATGAAGTAAATTATATCTCCAAACCCTACAAACTGGATTTTCCAGATATACCCTGGTCATTTTACCAAAAAGATCTCCAGATTTTGGTAATCCCACAGATTACACTTCTAAGATTTCTCCCATTACAGGGACTTCCAAACTGCCTTAAAAGAGGGCTCCAAAGCAAGCAAACGGAATCAATAGAGGGCAGAATCCAAAACAGAATTCAAAAAGTAACCAGCAGGAAAAATTACAGTACTAAAAGGAAGGAGTCTTGAGAGTAGCTGGAGCTGCATACAAAAAGTCTGAAAGCGATGTGGAAAATGAACCAAAGCACTGTGAACACCCAAATGAAGAAATGTCAAGAAACGAACAGCTGGAAAGCGATATAAATTAATGGAGCCATGAATTAACAGCATTGCTTTCCTCATGCTCTAAGAAAGATGCTATCAAAATGAATGTCCTGCACCCTGGCTCATATACTTATTTGAGGTCGTACCCATATGACTACCAGAAGAAAGTAACCAAGATGCTCTTCCAAACCCTCCCAAAAACCCATCCACAAACTTTGAAAGATTATCTGGGACAACAGAATGAGCAACAGTTGAACTCTAACAGAAAAATACAATCCTTGGTGACTCTCTTCTTCAGTTTTTTTCTTTCATTTTTAATGTATTCAGCTAAATCCAGTATCTTGACCAATTTCATAATTTTTTTCAGTAGCACTAGATCTAGATAAATATTATACAGGTTACCAGAAATAGCCCTGCGCTTCTGAGGATATTCTGTAGCAACTTATTCTATGGTCATGTAGATGGAATAAAACCATATGTGGAAAAATATAGTCAAATCACTCAAACATGCTCAATTTCAATCGCTATTTCTCTCCTTTCCTTTGTGTGTGGGGGGTATGTGCCTGTGTGTAGGTGTCTCTGGGATATGTGCTCAGCTCCACTACTGGTTGAACCTGCAAACAGGAGACTGGTGGTCTGGACATAAGGAGGTTCTGGGCAGCTGGAGAAAGCAGACACTTTTAGCATTCCTTAACACTAAGCTGCTGATGTATACATATGTATAGATACATATATATGAAAAATATTATAGTCATACATCCAGTCCTGTGATATATAACCAGTTGATTGGTTGAAAGTGTGGAGGGACACACTTAATTCTGTGCTCACTTTCTGAAGAATAAAATATCATTGGTAATCTGAATGCATTGCTCAGCTGGGGACCCTGAAAGCACAGTCTAGCACAAACACTACTTACCTAAAGGAAATACTGACATTAAGTTAATGAAATTTTGAATCAAGTGTTAAGCAATTAATTTCTATACTTTTATTAATCATTTGTTGTGAAGGAAGAGTGACACAATATATAACTTTCCAAAGGATGATAATAGAAAGAAACAAATTTATAAATTGTTCTGATAAATCAAAATGACCAGCGTGGTAAGCACATACACTCATTCTCCTCATTATTCAGGAAGTCTGTTCTGACAAAGAAATTAGCTTTATTTTGTCACCTCATTTATCACAGAGAGAAAATTAAAGAAAAAAAAAAAGAGAAAGAAATACCATACCTTGCCCTAAGCCTTTTTCAACTAACTTCAAATTGTCATTAGAGTTTTACTTTGGTGTCGCTCAGTTTAGTGATCTGTTTCTCCTTTGCAGTTTCTAAACTTAATTACTACAGCTATATCTTAGACACAGAATTCTGCTGGAACAAAAGGCTTCCTTGGTGAGTTTGTGGGGTAGCATCAAGTTGCCTATGCAGTAGAATGTTGGTGGCTAGCTGCTTGTGACATATGTGTTTTCTAAAGTTAAATTTTTTTATTTTCTCAAGCTAAAGTTTTAGACTATGAAGGACATTATTGCAAAATTCCTAGGCTCTGTGCTTAAATTCTTCAAGCAGAGTCCTTCGTCAAAATAGTTGCAAAACTCTATTACCAATGTCTCATGTTTTACCCTGAGTTGTTAGATCTGATGCCAGTTGTAGAATGTGACAAGACAAGCAAGGCTACCTTTTCTTTTACTTTGTAAAAACCTTTGGTTTTCCCCTAACTTTCCATGACAATTGTCGTTGCAAGCCATAGCCATGTTCTCCCACTTACATCCTCATCAATGACAAAAAGAACATTTCCGACTCTAAGGAGATCTTACACCCACCTGCAATGGCACCCCATTATCCTCCTCCTCACGAAGGTACCAGACAAGGCAGCCAGCCATCCTGTCACGGGAGATGCTGCTCACGCCCAGCTGCAGGCCCAACGCTTGAAGATAAGTGTCATGGCTATGTTTCAAAGCAAATTGGTTTCTGTTTTACAGCAGGGATACACAATCAGAATGCATTTCAGGGGACACATAGGAAGCAAGGGCCATATTTGATCCTTTTGTGTCAGTATTTAATCACTCAGGGAAGGCGAAGAGGCCCAATGTGGGCAGCGGTGCTGAGCTGGTCCAGCCACCTCCCCTGGCCTCCATCTGGTGGCACGGGCAATGCCTGAGAGGTCTGAGGCCCTGACCAATCCCATGTTGTGCTTCCTGCTCCCAACCAATCCCCTGCTGCTAGGTGTCCCAGCAGGGCGGGGCCCTGCCAGGCCTTGCTCTGCAGCAGAGCTGGGCTCCTGGCTGAGTTGTGCGTGCACCTCTGTGCTCTGACAGGTTGCAAATCCATAAGCATGCAGAGATAAAATAATGTCTTTTTTTCCTTTTTTTCTTTTTTTTTTTTCTTCCCACCCCGATTTGAGCTGTTCTGTTTTCCTGTTTGTCCTCCTTGATACACACCCACCACCTCTGTCAGCAGTCGGTCAGGAGGGGAGACATTGCTGCACAGGCTGGGTGGAGGACACGTAAATGCCAGCAGCTCTGTCTTCCCACATCTTGGGACACTCCTTAGAGCCCTGTTCTATTTCTCTGTGCTCTTTTCACAAGGTGGTTTACCTCCTCCTGCTGTGTAATCCATCATTCTACGTGCATAGCCTGTGGCTGATTCATTTAAAATGTCACTGGGTAGCACTGTGGCTTGTATAACAATGTGGGTGATAAATGAGAAGTTTATCCCCAGAGCCTTTTCTTCTAGATTTATAGGCATTTTACATCGTGAAGGTAGGGGTTGACTCCCACCCCTCCTTGGTGCTTCCTCTTCTACTTTCCTTCTCAAGTCTTGTGGCTCCAGGAGCAGCAGACACTAGAGGGCAGGTGGGAGCGAAAGGCCTGTGTGGTGGAGGTAGCTGCTGCCACCACAGAAGCAGGTGTAACTGGCTTTAGTCTTCTCTTCATCCAGTCTGCTCTCAGACCTAGGGAAAGACAGGGCCTTACACTGTGGAGATAATGGCTGGCCTGTCCTGGTTGAGTGATGAGGAGCAAGGAAGCTGGGATGTATAGTCTTAGGTCTATCAATTGCAAGATGTAGGGAATGGCAGGCGTCAGGGGCAGGAGAGTGATGAGGAGCAGGGAGGGACTCTGCTGTCGCAACAGCCTAGTTGCTGCTCTGAGTACTAGTTTTGTATCCAGAGCCTGTACACCTAGATAATAATAATAAAACCAAAAAAATAAGCTATTTGAACACATTTGCAGAGAGAACAGTGCTTTTACAGGTGCTGTTTTAAGGGCTAGGCTATACCTATGAAAATACAGTTGCTAGGTCTGCTTTAATGCAATTCATCCTTTGAAGAATGGTTCCAAAGTGATTTCTGCTTGCAGTCTAACTGCTTGTACCTCTTGAATTAATCCAACTCATTTGATCATTTCTTGTTGCCTTTTTGGCCTGTTCTTGATATCTCCATTGATTGTTCACATAACTCTGTATTTTTATAAACCTTTCCTCAGTCACAAATTGGATCTTAAATGTACTTTTCTTCTAAGTCATCATGGTACTTTTAATCATATCCTTCCATTACTTCTTTAATTTCCTTTCATCTCTCAGATCCTTTTACCTTTCCTCTCTTTTTCTGCCTCTACCAACTCCACTTTAATTTCTCTCTCCTGCTTGCTTTTCTGATTCATAGAATCCTTCCTCTACTTTTCCTGCTGTTGGATTTGTCTTGATCTGCTTTTTCCTTCCCAAACTTTTTTTCACCTGATGGTTATAATCTTCTGTTTCAGAATTAAGTTACACCTGCAACTTCTTCCTACTCTCTTGCACCTCAGGAATGTCAGATCATTCTCAAAAAGTCATAAATTTATGTCATTTAGCTTGGTGTCTTCCTCTCTTAGCAGCCTCTCCTTTTGTGTAGTTCCTCCTCTTCACCTACTCTGGTTCTCCTGGACTCTCCCATATGTCTTTTTTTTCAAACTGTAGCTGCTGAAAACTTGCATGTTCTGTGGTTTGTTTGGTTTTTTTTTTTTCTCCTTATATATAATTAACTGGGAGAATGTAATATTTTCTGCTCACCATCCAATTGCATTCAAAATCAGTACGTAGAGCAGAATTGTTTAGAATTAGCACCTCTACAGGTTCCTAACAGAAATGTCATGGTCTCTGGTCCGGCTTTCTAATTCAAATTTAATTGATCCTTTCTAGAAACCTGAATAGAATGAGTCCAGGCTTCCTTTCCTTTACAGTTATTTATCTTCCCAGCAATTAAGATTACCTAAAGCAAGATTGCAACAACTTTTATAGTTATATACAGGGTGATATTGAGAGGCAAAAGTAATGTTTTTCTTAGTCTGCTAGAGGTAGACATCCTACACAGGGTATAAGGCCCATCTGTTTATCCAGAACTTTATTTTACTAAGAATTTAGGCAGAGTATTTTGGGTCTTTTAAACTTTTGCAGCTAGGACTGAATTTCTAAATTACTGTGGCATTATACTAGTATAACGTTATGTGTATTATGTTTTCCTGTATCCGCGAGACAGTATAAGGTGATTTTTTTTAAGAATCTGAGGATGGGGAAGGGAACTGCTGACATGATAATTGGTTTGGATATTGTATTTTATTCCTTATGGATGACATAAAAGAAATTAAAATTTAATAATAAACTATATGCATAAACACTTTGATGTTACTAAAATGTTTTATTAAAATGTATGCATTAAAACATGAGTTTCTCACTATTTTGATGTTTGGTAATATGTACTATAGATTTTTGTACATTATTTTTGTACTTTTGTACATATATTTATGCACAAGCATATAAATAGGTTAGATTTCATTATATGGGTATGTGTATGTATATTGATGTGTGTCTTTTTATACTTTTGTGTTGAAGTTCTCTCATGGAGAGGACAGAATATCAATCCTGTGCTCCTTATTTGTTCCTTATTATCTTCTTTGGTATTAGTACAATTTTGTGTTTCATTTGTTCCCTCCATTCTCTCTTTAGGACTATCAAATAATGACATCCATTGATCATCCTATGGGTGAAATCAAAATTCCATTTCTGTGCTTGGGTACTGGAAAATAATATTTTCTAGAAAAAACAGCTTTTGTTTTGCAGTTACCTCTTTTAATATTTTAAACGTATAGGGATGAAATAATATTTTCTCTTATTCTGGATTTTTTTAGGTGGCATTCATAGTTCTATGGCCAAATCTAATTCCTGCCCTATATTTCTGGAATCACTATAAGAGAAATAGCTCCTGTAACCCTAAGTAAGCTGGTTTAAGTTTCATCATCCTTACAGTAATCCAGCAAGTCATTCATAGTCTCTCTGCCAAAGCTCATTAGAAGGACAGCATCTTAACCTTTACTACTGGGATATTAGTCAAATTCTTATAACATGAAAGCATTTTGAAAAAAAAAATAAATTAACTACAAATTTCAGAGAAGTCTTAGGGAAAAAAGGTGCATTACAAACTAAAAGCTATTTGGTTTGTCAAAGAACAGTTTAAAAGGGTGGTTTTATTACCTTGTGCACTGGGAAGTGATTTCTGCTGACAGATTGTTCTTCATTATATTCAAAAGACATACTTAGATCCAACAGTTGGATGAAGGAGCTAGTCAAATGGAGACTAGAAATAAAGGACATCTTTTTTAAAGGAAAAAACTATGTTAATTATTCATTGGAAGAATTCACCTAGATGTAGAGTAACATTTCTGTCGACTGTTGTTTAAATCAAAAATAGTGTGTCACCTCTGAAAGTTTATCTTTCTCCGTCTATTGACTGAAGAGACAGTAAGGCTCTTAAGTGTCTCTAACTGTCCTGAGCTAGACAAAATGAAACACAAACTATAAATATTCATTTAAAGAAGATATTCTTCAAGTGTTTTACTCAGGACCAAATTTGGTGCCTTACATGCATCATCCAAGCAGAAAGTGATTTATTGTCTGAATTTTAGAGGTATTTCTCATGTTGAAGAACACCCTTACAAATTCTCATGCATAATTTAATGGCTCTATTCTAGTGGTTGGTACTTCACCAATATGACTGAGCTTCATGGTCTACCCTAAAGTTATTTAAAACATCTTAAAACTCCAGTTCTTACCTTTTCAGTATAATCTATCAGTAATTTTTCTTGCTACCCCACGGTGCTCTTTTTAACCAAGATCATAATTCAAATTCTCATTGGCTGAGTAGATAGCAATCTGAAGAAGGGCTTAGCAATTTTTTCTAAATTCTGAAGCATTGTACGGATTTGCAGAGGCTCCAGAGAAAGCCTCTTCTCTTTCTGCACTATTGTTAAACTTCAAATTTGCATGATAAAAAATACAAGTAAAGAAAAAATAAAAGCCCCTTTGGTCTCAGTGTAAAAGAAACACTGATGGAAAAACAACTGAGAAAAAAACAAATTCACACAAAAAATGGGAAGTAGAAACAGCACTAAGGAAAGAGACTACACGTACATAAATGCATAAATCTAAGAAGCTGATTGAATATATCAACAAAAAAAAGAGAACTATCTTACAATGGCACCATACCCCACAAAGGAAATAAATAATTAACTGTTGTCATTTGGAATTCAATGAGGAAACAATTCACATGTGGAACTATTTTTAATCAGAAAACCTCTAACAAAACCTTTATTCTTCTTTCACCTATTTAGTGTACAAAAATTGACCTGTTTGGCATTCTGAAACTTGTACCAGACAGAAATTATTTTCAACACCAACTGGCACTAGGCCATGTTGAAAATTATTTGGGAGCAAACTCTGACTAATGTAATGAAAATTATTTAGAAGTCATAATGATAATCCATAAGTGACTCAAAAAAAATTGAAACAACTTATAGAACAGAAGTAATAAAGAAAAATAAGATAAGTAATGAAAACTATACCTAACTGGTGTCATATATTAATGTGCTACACCCCTTGCTATCTTCTTTGCTTTTCTTCTAAGTTTCAGCATATCAAAATGCTAAAGATAGGTTACAATTGCAGATAGTTTTATATTAGTTAAAATTTTTGGATGCTGTAATAAAAGGTTGAATAGTTATAGTTCTTGTTTCTCCTCCCACTCCTCTGCCCCCAATCTGTTCCATGTATAGTATTAGAAGTTAATCCAAGGAACAGAAAACAAGTTTCTCAAAAATGTTATTGTCTGGTTTTTGTTTGTGTGTTTTTTGTTTCTGTTGGGGTTTTTGTTTGTTTGTTTGTTTTCTTTGTGTGTTTTTTGTTGTGTTTTTTTTTTTTTTTTACTTGGGAACAGATAGATACTTACCTTTGGATGGAATCTAATCCAAGAAGAGAGCTCATGGCCCTTCCCCCAAAGATTATACGACATAATTATATGCATGGCACAACACACCTGGAAGCAAATCATCAAGAGGGAAAGATGTGGAAAAATCACTAGAATAGAAAGCTGAGAATTCTTAGAACTATCCTTCATTGGACATACAAATGTAGCATGTCTTTGAAGTGCACTGAAATTCCTATATGGACAACTTAGCTGGGCCAAATACAAAGGAAGGATAGAAGGAGAATGAGTCAAGGGAGGTGTTTGTATTTGGGACGCAGATCTGTATCTGACAGTGAACTGGGACAGAAGTACAGTTCAGAAGCAGAAGTAACCAAATTGAGGAACATGGAAGCTCTATTATGATGTGTACCTAGCTGTAGATAATGCTAACACCAGCAGAGTAGAAGTGAATCCTGTGGATGTGAGGAGGAAATGAACATAGGTGGTTTTACGAGGTAGCAACGCAGGTTGCATGAATGAAAAAGAGAAGGCACATTTGAGTCAAGTAACCAACAAAAGTCAAGGCTGCTGCCATTGGCAGTATGTTTGTGAAGAAGTGGTGGGAAAGACATATTGAAAGACAAGAGCAAATGAAGAGGAACTGCACAGGTGACTTTTCTTCTTATCCCTGTTTTCTTTGTTGTTTCTACTGAGAAGGATGAGACCTAAACAACTTAAGTTCAGATTTAGGTTTCTCTTCACATGATTCCCCCAGCATATTAGATGTCATTAGACTATGCTTAATCCATGGCAGAAAGAATTGACCTCAGTCACTTTCATTCACAAATTCATCTGGAGACAGTGGTGCCTATTTTTGCATGATACCTTATGTTACGGTTTAAGGGTTATTAGGCTGAGGGGGGAGGACAGGTGTTGGCTGTAGGACTGAGGGCTCAGGGAGCGGCATTGTTCCCTCTCCTTTCTCGCCACAGTCTAAAAACTAAGGAGGCTGGAAATTTCGGGGAGGGTTCTTCCTTCCTGGGCTGCCTTGTGTCACACCTCCAGATTGCTGGGCCTACCTCCATGTGTTTGGTGGCATCCACCACCATCCACCTGCTCACAGGCAGGACTGAAATCATGGTGAGTCACAGTGGCCACAAGGGACTTCTTGAGTACGTGGGACTACCCAGATCTAGTTTTGTGTATAGTTAAATATCCTTTGTCCTTTATTAATTCCCCTTTCCTTTCCCCTGTTTTTTCATTAAATTTGTTGTAATCTTAACCTCCAACCTTGTGTGAAACATCTCTTCTCTATTTCCTTTTTATCCTCCCCTGGGAAGGTGAGGGGACAACAGAGAGAAATCCTGTTCTCTGTTTCATCTGAGTTTGCCCTAAGCCCTAAATGGAGACATCTTAGTGTATACATTAGTCACTTCGGAGCTGATTCAAGTGCTGTCTTAGGAAACAATGGTTCGAATTTGTGTCATTCACCTTGTGTTTACCATCTTCTATGTGTACATAAGAACAAAGAGCTGAAAAAGCCTTAGGCTAAGAAGCACCTAGAGTTGGGGCTGGTTTTTTTTTTTTGATAAGTGGTTTAACTACTGGGAAATTGTATAAATGAAATGGATTGCTGTTGTACTGAAGACAAAACAGAAAACCAGGATCATCCCACTGAACTATTATTCATATGTAAATTTTGATGCTAATTTCAGTAAGGCTTGCATTGTGTTGCTGTGTATTGTTAAACAACAACTGTATCCCACTGAAGAGATAGCTGCAGTTCAGTAATGCATGATGGCATGCCTGGATATTGTATGCTGTTTGAATGATCCCTATAGCATGCTAAGAAAGTGTATTGAAAACCATTTCCCTGACAGGTGCTAGACAAAAGAATAACCTCTGTAATGCAATTAGAGTTTCTTCCAGATTAAATGTGCTGTATGAAAGTAAACGTGATTTTTGTGTTTTTATTCAGATTATTAGTGCTTGGTGTAGTACTTAATGATGCTTCTGATTGAACAGCAAAGGTATTCATGCATAATTATACTGAAAGGTAAATTCGATTTTTATTAAATTGCTTTATGAGACAGCAAGAAAGGAAAACTGATGACTTTTTAACAGTACTTATGTCTAAAAAGGTCACATTCAGATATGAAGACCCTCTATGGCCAAATAATTTAAATGCTACACATCCCATTTTTAGGACAGCTCCCTACTATTTCAGTGTTATCTCAAATAAAACTGTGACAGATGGCCGTATAATGAAAAAAAAACAGTGGTAGTTCTAGGTCCTGATAATACAGAGTTCACTTCATTTTCCCGTTCAGATTTTCCCTTTGCACAGATGCTGGAATATTACCCCTCAAAGTTTTACCTCTGGAAGCTATTTTTATTTATTTTCTACAAGCACACCTCCAGGCAATAGCAGCAGGGGGGCAAATCCTTTATTTTACATTGTCAAAACCAATACACTGTGAATTACTCACTTCACTTTCTGAAATGCCAGTCTGCGACTTCATGTTTGGACCTGTGCGAACCACTAACAGACACAGAAAAAGCAGTCTTTCTGAACCGGTAGCATCAGAGTGTTAGTATGGAAAGAAGAGGAAAACAAAAAGGAAAAGAAGAAAAGAGCTGCTTTTTTGTTGCCACTGTTAAAAGTTTTCTAATGAAAGAAGATGAATCAGGAACTTTGTAATAACGTGTGCCTGGCCACTTAGCTGTAGCAGCAAATCTGGAATGAAGCTTACTCAGCACAAGCTTTGGACCTTTCAGACCTTATGTATCATTTCTCATCTACTGAGCTTCTCACACTTGTACAAAATAAAAGTGGGAATAAAAAAATCAATTTTTTTAAACAATTTGAGTCCAAAAAGAATACACATTCACCCTTTAGACTTGTAGAAAAAAGTTGACATAGTCTTTCTGCCCACAATGTATTTGTCTTCAAAGCCATCAATTTTGGAGGCTGATACTGCTTCATCCTTTTTTTAAAGAAATTCATCTCAAAACAGCAAACAAGAAAGTGAAAGAGCAAACATTAAATAATGAGTCTGTAAAGGGAATATCTGCCAGATTCTTCCACTGCATGCTGGAAGGCTGCTGAAACCTGAAACTGCCATTATTTTCCATGCAGAGAAGGAACTCTTCAGGTCTTCTAACAATGCAGAGGCCTTAGGACAACATTTCTGGAACTGTTACAGCAGCCTCGTAATAAATGTGTTCAATTTTTATTTTTCTTTAAGGGCTGAAAAAACCCAACTTTGTTTACTAGAAGGGAGTACTGAGAGGTGCTGAAAAACCTCTTCCAATTGCCTGTTTGCTGAGAAATGTAACCTTCCTAAATCCTACCTTCAGGATGAAGCTGACAGAAAAATCTGTGGAAAATTTACCATTTTATCCAGGGAGCTGCAGCAGTTCAGTGAAATACAATAGTTTTATATATGAATTTACAGCACACCAGCCGTCAGAGACAGATAACTTGGTAGAAGTCCAGCAAGCTTGATTATTCAGAGTGTCTGAAGTACAAGAGGACAAGCAGCAAGACAAGCACAGATGTTGTTCTTTAAGTGACTTGTGCTGACATGGTTTGGTTTCTTGCTTTGAGTGTTGAATCAGAGAGACAACTTCTAAGTCCCAGCTGTAGGAGTTTTAGAAGGTGGGTTAACAGAATAGTTCACATGTCTCACGGTTACAGACTATTAGCCTGAGGTTGAAAGCTTTACCTTGGTCAAACCAGAAATAAATGGATATCTATTTGTAAATGCATGAGAGGAAAAAAAAAAAGCAACTATATGAGTTGTAAAGTACTTTTTTCCCCCATTTTGTATTACAGAAATTAATATGGCCACTGTGATACTATGTGGATAAAGTATTTGGGATGAGGTGAAGTGCTGATCTAGAAGTTTCTTTTGCAGTTTAATCTGTATTCTGGCTGAGATAATATTGGCTTTTTTATAAACTGTAAAAGTCTGCTTTTATAAAGTAATCTGTAGGATTTGGTTCTTTGTCTGCTATTGTGAGAGTCAAAACAATTCAAATTTAATATTTTTCAGTCAAATCTTGGCTACTATAATGTATAAGAATGATGGAATTTCTTTTAAAGTAGTACCATAAGGGAAGATTAGAAGGAGTTACAGAAATACAACAGAAACTACCTTTGTATGGAATAGCAGAAGCTTCACTGCATAGACATAGACATTAAACAGTTTTTATTTCTTTACATTTCTAGACTGCTGTACACTTGGTAAGAAAAATTAGTCTTTTATCTGGTCATAATTTTCTGGGGAAGGAAGCGCTGGAATGCTCTTGTTTGGCAGTGAGATCAGAAGTGGTATTTTGACAATGTTTTACAAATGACTGATCAAAACAGTCATTCTAGACTTCCATCAAATTAACCCTTCTCTTCTAGTTCATTTGCCATTTGATAACATTAAAATATATTTTAAGCTTAACTGTTTGTACTAACAGAAATAGACCTTTATACGATGTATAGAGGTGTAAAAGAGACATCTAGTATGAAAACATTCCAAATCCTCAAATTACTTCAGTTTGAGCTGTTCAGAAAATTACAGGTTAAATATTTTGTTTCTTGGAATAAGAAACATACTAAAGAAAAATAAACAGCTCTTTATAGATAGTGTTCTTACTCATAAAAAGTCC
>NW_010184704.1:0-7611 GCF_000695765.1 Mesitornis unicolor | reverse complement strand
CTGAAATTAGGTTGCGCCACATTCAGGAAAAGTGATAACAGAGTACCCATTGCTGTGACTTTAATAAAGTTCAGACACAGTTGCACCAACTGAATCAGTCATTGTTATTCAGGAAAACATTTAGCCAATAAATTTCAAACTTACTGGACACAATCCTGCTCAAGCACATGGTTATCTTCTTTCCTACTAGAGATCTGTGTCATATTCTAATTTATTCTTTGATCACAATTTCATTATACTGTCAGGAAAAAACAGTAGTTAAAAATAAGATACCCTCTTAACATGAGTATAGCTCTCACTTAATGTAAGGTATTGCTTTGTCAGTAATTTTAAAGGATAATGATGAATCAGGTTGAAGAAATGGGATTACAAAGGATGAGAGTACTGGGTTAGAGAGGAATCATTTGAAGCTATCATACTTGAAGGTGCTGTGATAACTGTAATAAGAAGGAAGATTTGTTTGGATAAAAATTCTGATATAATCTATAAATGGTGATGCCTTGACATTTGGTACTGTTATAATTGGCCTGGAGAGGAAATGTGAATATCAGAAGCAAATTCACATTGCTTGTAGGTTGAATCGAAGTTCTCATTTTACTCGCATTGGTTTTTAACTTGTTAGAGTTAAAAATGATTCTTCAAGAATTCCTCAAGAACAATTTACTGGAATAACTAATAAATATGGATAAACATCCTTACAATAACTAGGGAGATGAGGAAATAATTTACTACACTCGTTTTACCATCACATAACGGAAGAACTGAGGCCGACTTGCTTATACTATGTTCTGAAGTAGGTGGCATACTTAATTTTTAACATTTATGAGCTTTTTGGATGGGAAAGGACAAAATGTTTGCTAGCTTACCTCTGGGGACTTGTGCAGTGATTAATTCCAGGGTAAATACAGGTCTATATGTTGCCTACAGATAGACTGTTTATTTCTAAATATCTAAAAATGCTAAAATCCAAAATTTCAATAAGATTATCTGTCATGCCGTGATTCAATGCCAAAGTGCTCCATCCTTTATTTGAGCATTTAATTGCATTGTTCTTCCTAAATTAGAGTCCTTGATTATAATAATTGATTGTGATAATACAGATACTAAGTGAACCAACCCTAGACACTGTTCTATTTAACCATCTTGTTTGAATGTCAGGTGTGCAAGGTAAGTCATCTAGTTAAGTGGAAGTTTGATAACCTAATGTAACATCTTTGACATCAGAGATCAGATAAAATCTTTTATGTGTCATTGGCTCACAAGAATGTGGCTGGGCAGATGGTGTTGATTTTATAAGACAGACATACTTTGCCTGGAGAGTTTCAGAGAAATATGGGCATTATTTTCAAACTCCAGTAAAGGAGAAAGGTGTCATTTCACTGACAGCCCCAGAGAATTTTCCCCTGTTACTGCATGCTTGACAGATGCCATGAACAGATTGATGTGTAGAGAAAGGCAAGGTACAAGGAAGCCGTACATTAAAACTCATTAACTTTAGATAGGAAAACTCTGTTGGGAGCAACTCTAGAGCATTTTTTGATGTACAGTGAATGTTTAACAGTCTAAATATATGTGCTTTTTAATGTGCTGGGACTGCATTTACATATTTGGTGTAAATCTGAATGAAAATTAAAACAGTGACAAGATAAACAGAAGAGAAAATGCAGCAGTAAAATGAATCATTAAGACTCTGAAGGAAAATACAAGAGACTTTTTATCCTCCTAATTCTTGATCCAACAGAAGCCTTAGGTGTGGTTTTTGGAGTGAATCACTTGAACTTCCAGTATTAATTTTCTCCAAAGGAAACATTCACCCTTGTTTATAATGTAATTTATTTTATAAAAAATCAGATCTGCTTCTCAGTCCAGCCAAACTCTTATGCATAGTCTTAACTTTTACCACTGAACGAAAGGAGATGAACCCTTATTATCTGACTTATCGCAAAAGCTAGCTCTCTGGCCAACTGGTCCATATGTGTTGCCTCTCATCCCATTGACTCCTTCTGACAGGAACAGCAAATTCCAGTATTAAGGCTTATAACTTATTTGATTTATTTTTTTTAAATCAGTGTATGAAGTGTACTATAAGACAAATAAAATTGTGAGTGATGAACATAGAAGTATTACATTTTTAATATGGAATTAAAATTGCAACCTTACATGTGCATAATGATAATTACTTCATTTTATGAATCACTATTGCCAGCCATTGAATGGGGCATGGATTTGAGAAGGGTGTTTTTAGAGGATCTTACATTTAGAAACAGCACAGATTCACAGGGGAAGGAAGATGTATGTGCATGTGAATTACATAGGCATCCTTGATTTTGGTAGTTCTTCATTTGAGCACTTGACTTTTCAACCTTAATATTCTTTTAAGGTAGAACTCATTAGGAATTTAATTTATATAATTTCTGTTTTGCTCTAAACAAATTTGATGGTAATTTTGTAGATGAAAACAAATTTAAAAAACTAAACCACATAGCGGAAAGGAATGTTTGTAAGAAATTCTGTTTTCAATGCAAATTGGACAGTGTTTAGTGAACTGAAAGTGGAAAATACAAATAAATAATGTCATGTTCTTAGTGTGTGAATGTCTAGTTATTCTATGTCTTCATGTTAAGTTTGAAAAGGATTCTTTTAGACAGGTAGAACTTAATTGTTTTATTAGAAATGTGTAGGTACTAAATAATTGAAATAGTCATGCATAATTCAAATAATTGCTTCCAGTAGATACTTAGTCTGATAAATATCTGACGGAAATGCAGATTGAATACTTTTCCCTGATATGAGGATTTTTTTAAAACTTTAAATACATGGAACGTTGTGGTAATTTGCATAATGGCATAACTGTCACAGCAGGCTACAGGTGATGACTTCGACTCTGATGCTACCTGATGCAAAATGACCCATCTCTTACTTCAGCTTGCAAGCTGCATCTAATGGAATTCAAGCCTATAAATATTGTGCAATTACAAAGATGAAAAGAACCTATCTTTAAATGTAGTAGGCAATTAATACTCATTTTTCATTGTAATAAATGCAAGATGCCTGAGTTAGAGACCATGAAGGTCTGTGCTACCAAGAACTGCTTTCTGTTTCTGAATGAAATCATGTATAGCCTTCAAAACAACAGTATTTGAATAATTTCTTGGAGTGCATTGAACAACATTGGCAATATCTATTACATGTGGTTTGTTTTCTCTCTCTCTGTCACACACATCCTCTTCCCAGGAGGAGGAACAGAACGGGCAGGAAAAAATGAATCTGGTGAGAAATACTGTTCTGTCAAAAATTTATTCACTGTATTTATGATAGATCCTGCATTTGAAATAATGTATGATTAGGTTTATGGAGGCCCCAGTTCCTGTGGCAGCTTAGAGTCTCAGACTGCCACTCTTCCCTCAGGAAGATCCTTCTTCTATGTGGTAAATCTTTACCCTATGGTGAAAGTTTTTCCATTGTTAGGGTTTAGAAATGGACCATAGTCTTTTAGCTGCACAGGACAGACAGCTTTAGAGCATCTTGGATAAGAAGATTCCAGGTTATCATCCCTACCCTCTTGGTCATCTTTCTTTTTAATGTCTCAGACTGAGATACCTTTTTCTTCTTCCTAACATACAGAGACACAGCTAGAAAAATAAGGTTTGTTGTTTCTGAAGTATTTTATTTTTATTCCTGATTCAGGAGTGGGAGGCAGAGGAGAGAAAGAAGAGGAAGCTGAGGAAAGGGTAGACAAAAAGATGGGTTTTTTTCCAGAACTGAAGGTTGTAATGGCGTTTTGTGAAATTGCCTGTGGGGTTATTTCAAGATATAGAAAAGAACTGACTAGTGGAATAAATAGAGGGCTAGATATCCAACAGAAGAGTTTAGGAAATATAAGGATTTGCATTTCCTTGGTGCATTATTGATAAGGACGTCTATTTATTGTGCTTGTGGGCATTAGTAGAAAAAACCTCAAACCCTGGAAGTTCACAGGCCATGTGAAAATACTACCATGCCTTTGCAGATGTAAGTATACTGGATAGAATTGGAATCATTAGCTACATTTGGATTGCTTAAATGGTTGAGGCAAGGTTCCGGTGACTTTCTGAAACTTGTTCATCTGTACATATTTGAAACTGTAGAAGTAAAAATAAACCATAGATGCTGAAGCAATTTCTTCTATACTCTGTTCAGTTTACACTTCATTATCCATATCTCTTGCCTAGGAATGTAGATACTATTATTTTCTAGGAAATCCTGAGAACTATATTAGGTTTTGGATGCAGTTGTTGTCAGGAAACTCAAAGAAGATAGCTAATTGTAGCAACCCAATCTCCTATAATATTGCTGGACAGAGTGGGAAGTAGCTGTGTAACAAAAAAAACTCAGTAGGTTCTTAAGGTCTCTGTACAAAGAATTTATTTTTTTAAACATAATTGCAGTTGTATTTAATGAAGTAGCAGAACTGTAAAGCTGTCAGGAAATGCTGTGGCAACAACATTTCTTGAAGGAGCATATTAAATAGTAATGATGTCAAACATCTGAAAGAGTGAGCAGGCCTTGCATGCATAGTTTTCAACTCATCGGAAATTAAAAAATGGTTGGAATGTTGCCAGTCGACTGACTATAGGGAAAAAAAGAGACCCATAATAAGCAACAGTTGTAGTTACAATATTTGCTGAAACCAACACACATTAAATAATAATGAAAGCAACCATCTAAAAATGCTGGCAGACTATATGAAGCAGCTGAGCTGAAGAATCTGCAAAAAAGGATTAAAAAAAGGAACTGGTATGTAGTCAATGTGCTGCTAAAGAATAAAAAGCTCCATTGGAGATTAAATGGCAAGATCAATTTCAGACAAGTATTTATAAAACAAAAAGTATGAAGGGAAAAGAGTTAATTCTTAGGTTGTGCAAATGACAGAATCCTCACAGGTAAAGTGTTCTGTTCAAAGAAGAACTTATTTAAGCAGAGTTCTAAGAATTTTTACTTTTATGCAATTATTTGAGTAGGAAAAATGTGGACAAGGAAGACATTTATTAACACATTGAAATACAGTTTGGTGATGGTTTTGTACAAGTATCTCACATGAAATTATTTTTTAAATTTATGGAACACTTTAGATATACTTCTAGCCAAAAGAACCTTGTTATCTTTAAATTAAAGAACTTAACAAATGACACTGGGATCTTGTGCTTGCTTGTAAGAATTAAAAGAGAAATTTAAGAAATAGGATTAGCTGAACATTTTTTAAAAGATTCCATATGAGTGTTAGCAATGGAGGTGTAGAATAGGTGCTATGTCTTTTTGGTTTTTAGCCTACATGTGTTGAAGCAAAGTATTAGACTGTCATAGTCACTGGGGGGAAAATGTCTCATTTTTAGTGTTATAAAAAGGTCAGATAAATCTATTAAAGGCACTGGGATTTGACTGATAACAACACAACTCAGATCATTATTAGGCCTTATGATTACAAGCAGAATATACACTTCTACTAAAGAAAATGTATGTTTTCTGTTAAAATGGAAATGAGGACTTGAAATGGACATTGCAGAATAAAATGTAGATCCTTCATTCGCTGCTCTATTGTTGTATAGTAGTGGAAATAATTAAATTTAGAAAATGCTACCAAAGCAATTGGCTGTTCCCCAGAAGCTTCATATTGGTTTCTGAACACATCTCTATCTTGGTGTGTTCCTCAGTCTCACAGTTCAGCCTATTGGTACTCGCAGCCTCAGTTTTCCTCCACTGGAGTCATCTCTGGAGTCCAATGTATTAAGCATTCATAGAGAGTTTAGGAATGTTTCTGACTCTGGGAGAGACCTGGCTTCCAGTAGGACATCTATCAATGGTAGCACTTGCATTCCCTATTTGCAGAAAATATTTAAATATTTTTGGACTAGAGAGAGCACAAAACAAAAGAGGCCACTCAAGTAATCTACAAAGATGTTTAGCTTCAAAGCTAAGATCTGACAAAAACCTAAGCCAAAATGTACTCTGGATGTGTGCAGAAACTTATTCCTAATCTTGTACCCCTGGACTTTGAGTAGTCCAGTCTTACCTTCTTTATTCTAGGTATTGCAGAATAAACCTTAGGATTTGGGATGCTCTGGTGCTCAGAGCTGTGGTTTGCAAGTTTTCCTTGTAATCTGGTCTTTGCTAGTACTATTTATATTTATATTGCTTGATCTGAGAGTACTATAAAACACTCAGGTCTCTCAACCCTGCCTGTGTACTAGTTGTATTTGTGTGTGTAAACAAACACACACATAAACAAAACTCCCCTATGATCTGAATTCCTTAGAAAGGACCCAAGGGGAAATAATACAGGCAGTCTGGATAGGCAGGGGACCTGGTTTGATAGACTCTGCATTACATGGCCCAGAAGATCAGTCTGAGGTCACTGAACATTACTAACAGGAGGTCCCCTGTGTTTCTTGAATGATCTAACCTCTCTGTCTTTGCAGGCAGTCAATGCTGATACCCTTTAAATGTTTATCTTTTATGAAAAGTTATTCTATAAGCCTTATTCTATAAGCCCCGTTTATAAGGTTATATGATGCTTAAAGCAAAGAACAAGAAAAGGATTTCCATGTTTGAGTCCTCTGCTAGAAATCAAACTGCCTCTGAAAACCTTAAAATTACTTGCAAAACCTTCTGAAGGTTATGACAGACCTCCTGCTTCTTTGTTCTTCTTGGTGGTAGTAAAAGCTGGATGCATGCCCAGGGCAGGAAGCATAGTGTAAATAATGTTGCTGCAGATTGCTACTGGATTGTTCAAAACATCAGATGGCTAGAATATGTTATTATCAACAAGCTGTTTACTGGCCAATCAATTATGAACTCTGATGGGGCACTAGGCATTTTATTGTAGGCTAGCCAAATGGATGGAGAAAACGTATGTCAAGCTCTCTGTTACTTTAAGGGGCAAATTCTGCTCTTCATCTGCTTCAGACTGTTGCAAAACCTGCCACAGTGGAACCACACTGGTTTTAGAATGCAAAGGTAGGATCTATGTGCTGTGGGATCACCAGGACAATGCGGTTCTCAGATATTTGGGCAACTTTATGTCAACACGCATTTGCATAATAAGGATACAGCTGAGGCATCTGTGGGTAGTCCTCCCTTTGAAGAGGTTTTGAATGCATGATTTTCTCAGTCTATGGACAATATAGAAACAGTCAGGAATTATTGGTTGACTTCTACATTTCTGTTAGTTCTTACATGAAGTAAAGTTTTGAGTCTTTTGTTCTCCTTCTGCTTATGTTTATTTTTGCCTAGTCTATAAAATTAAATAAATCCATTATCTGCAATCCCAAACTGGAAAATACTATCCAGAATCAGATATTTCAAGAGGAAATATTCCAGATTAGATAGGGAAAAATATATCTATTTGCTCACAGTACCTTAATCAATAATGTATCTTTGGGAGGAGATTTTTTTTTACCCTTACTACTTAGAATTTCCTTCTATTTTTTTTTTTATTTTTTTTTCCTGCAGAGGGTTTGGTTGCAATGGCAAACAGGTTTTAGAGAAGTAAAAGAGAGTCATCATGATAATAATAAGGAAAAATATGACATCCTTTGGAAAAATCTATGGTTATATTGGTGGCAAGCAGTTTTT
>NW_010184703.1:46166-52316 GCF_000695765.1 Mesitornis unicolor | reverse complement strand
GGTGGAGCCACACCAGGCCCTGTTACAAACAGAAATATTTACCGTCTCATGGGTGCGTTTCTGTCTTCCCCCTACCCATCAGGAGAAGGAGCGATGTCATCTGTTAAACACCAGCCTTGCATCCTGATGCCATCGTGGAAACCGTGCTGTTCAGTGAGGCCCTGAATGACAGCTCTCTCGACGTTCATAGTTTGCTTTACTGAGAGCGTCACCCCAGCTCCTGCTTCTGCACTTGCCCTTTTCCCTCAGAAAGTATTTGGTAACCTTCTTCTGGGCTCTGAGGACAATACGTGACCTGTGTAAAAATGCTGCGATACTGGGGTGAGATTCCGGTTTCGTCTAACCAGGCCAACCGCAGCTCCTTTGACCTGCTTCAGCGGGAGTTTCGTACTGTGGAAGTCCAAGATCCTCCGTTGCATCAGCCATCTGCAAATAAACCCCGGCCGACCACGATGCTGGACATCCCATCAGAGCCCTGCAGCCTCACGATCCACACAATTCAGCTCATCCAGCACAACAGGCGGCTGCGCAGCCTGATCGCCATGGCTCAGGCCCAAAACCAGCAGCAAGCAGAGGGCATAAAAACCGAAGACAACGAACCTCTGCCATCTCGTCCAGCCTCTCCGCCTCTTCCTGATGACCTGCTTCCTCTGGATAGCAAGACCCCCAAAATGCCATTTCAGCTGAGGCACAGTGACCCCGAGAGTGATTTCTACAGGTGTGTGTTGGTATTTCTGTGGGTTAGTTCTTGGCTGCAGAAAAGCTTAGATATATATGTACTTATGTCAGTTCCCTTAGGCTGAAGGGTGGAACAGTTGTATGTAAAGAATTAGGCTTTGGAAAGGAAAGATTTTGATTTCTCCTGTGTGGATAACATGTGCGTTCTTTAAAATGAATGTGCCTTTGTTTCCTGTGTATAAAATGTGGATGTATAGTGCTGATTTCTGTCTTGTTAGTGCTACGCTAAATGTTTGTGAATGGTTTTACTATCTTCAACGGTATTTTGACAAGTTTATTTATAGGATGTGAAGTCTCTTATATTTATGTCATTTACAACTAAACTTGCCTTATTGTAACTGAAAATCCAGAAGATGCGTGACTAGGTTTTGGCTGTTTAGTTGTAGGTTCTGAATAGATGCTCTGGTAACACATTTGTAAGACTTCAGTGGCCAAGGCCCTATGACGTAGTAAAGATTACATTTCACCCTGTTTGTTAGTGTTATTCCTGTCAGAGATGGCAATGAGTATAAGTGGAGGATTTCTGATACTGGCTCCACCAGCCAAGGGCTGGAAAAAATGTAAAGGAAGGTTGCACTGTTTCTACCTGTGCAGCCAATCTTTGATCAAGTAGTATTGCCACCACCTCCCTGTCTTCCTTTCTGACAAGCGTTAAATTCACAAGGAGGTGTTTCATTTCTTGCAGAATCTCATGATACTTTGTAGTTTATGTGCATTTAAATTTAGGGATTAATCCTCACTGCTAGGACTTGCTGTTTGTAAAGACTCTGCACCAGTGAACAAGATGTGGGAGAGGATAATACAGCTTAGTTTTTAAAACGGGGAAAATGTGCTTCAATGAGATATAATTTATCAATTAAATGCTGTTGAGATCTCTAATGGCTTGAGGTGGTATAAAATGTGGTTTTTTGAAAGATGTTGCTTTAGGTAATGTAGTCTCTCTGAACAGTAGAGCGATTCTCTAGTGCCGTTTGTGGAAGAACACCGCCGTCCTTACCAGAATAAAGTAATTAGCCAAGAGGGGTGAAGGAAAATCCAGTCCTGCGAGGATAAAGTCTGAGCCCTGTGACTCCTGCTTCTTCTGGTGCTGTCGTTTGTAGACCTGAGCAGTCGTGTGCTGCCTGCAGCGTCCTGCTCTGTCCTCCACGATGGCTTCAGCTTTCACTTCAAGTTTCTGTGGCTCTGTCCGTGTTTTGGGGGCTGCTTTTTAGTTGTCCTCTGCGAGGTTCTGAGGTCTGAGTGAAGAAGTGTTATTTAGCAATCAACCGCATGGGGGAGTTTAAGGACTAGATTGTAAAAACTGGATAGACAATTTTGAAATGAAATTTTTTGCGGTTGACAGAGAGTGGATTTATAATAAGCTGCAGTGTAGACTAGAATTTAATTGTGTGCTTGCTAAACTCAACACATTTATGCTTTTCCAGGAAGAAAGCTTTGAGTTTGTTGTTGCATGTTTGTTCTTAACTGTTTTAACACACTTACATGAATTAAGAATAGCAGCTGCTGTTATAGTAGTAAAAATAAAAGTTACATGATTTGCCAGCTCTTGTTTTTAGTGTATAAAAACAATTGAAGTAAAACCAGTCTTCTCCTTGATAAAATATGGTAATGCTTAATTTTATGCTGCCTTCTGAAGTGTCAGAGTTACAGTATTCTACTAAATGCCTATTTCAATTTCATTTTCTCTGGCACTAACCTGGGTCTGAGAAGCAGTATATAGGTATATTTAGACATAGGAAGAACGGAAGATGTGAGTGGCCAGCCTGAATCAGACCACAATTTTCTTTAACACAGTCATATCCTCTTCTGTTTCCTTGCTATACATTTTAATCCTTTGACACCCTTGTCTTTTATTTTGTTATCCCCTGGATTAATTTTGTTTTTCCTCCGCCCTGCCCCACACCTGTAGCCCCTACCTCCTTGTCCCTTTTGAGATAAGGAAGAGGCAGAACGTAATTTACTGCTATTTTTGAGTTGTCTTGGTCTTTTCAACCCCTCAAAATCTGTATGACCAGCAGTTTTAATCACAACACTATTCCTCTCCTCCATTGTTCCAGACTGATTTTATAAATATGTTGAAACAAACCTTGGTTCTGGCACAGATCTGTGAAGGAGGACCTGGGCTCCACAGTGGAAATCCCTTACATACTTGCTTGTTGATGAATCTGAAGGACTCTAATAGGTTTGAGAAGCAGGTTTTCCGTTTACAAAAGCTGTCTGGGCTCTTTCTGAGTGTAACATACTTACCCATGTGTCCTCTAATTCTCTTACATCACTTCGAGTTTCCCTTGTGCACCAGAATAAATCAGGCTTCCCAGCCTGCAGCTTTTCACAACTCTTCTGGAGCTCTTAAAAGAAAATGTTTTCACATTTTCTGTCTTCTGGTCCCTGTGGGCCAAGGCAGTTTGAAGCAAGAGATGGTTCACCACAGCTATTCAGCTATTTCATCCTTGAATTCCTTCAGCATTCCTGGATGAATTACCATCTGGTCCTGGTGATTTGCAACTGTTGATGTAACAGTTCTGGAAATACAAAATAAGAGATTAGCATTTGGTTTTGGTTGGTACAAAAACAGAAGGTCAGCTTAAAGCATAATAGATGAAGAATGAATAAGGAACTGTAGACTTGAAACTACCGTTTGAACAGGAGGCTGTTACCATAACGTGGCTGCTAGCTTTTACTTCTTCCCTGTTTAGCTGCTTCCGATTAGTCTGGATCCATCTTCAAAAGAAACCGAACCTACTCAGTTATGTTTCTCTTCAGATGCTTTTTGTTGGGTGTACATAGTTGGTTTCTTAACAGATTTCTCTGCCATTCTGTCATTTGCATTGCTTCTCCTGGGTTGTGCCACTGGGACCCAATTTATTTTTGCCATTATCTTGCCGATACCTATTGAACAGTTTCTTTTTATACCTGTGCAGCCTTCTGTAGACATAGCAGAGATATTTAAAAAGACACTTACTCAGGATGAGGTGGAGAGAGGCCCTTCGCCAAAAGGAAACAACTTTCTGGGTTGAGTTAGTGTGCTGTGTTCTTTGATGCGCTCCCTGACTAGTATAATCTTGTTTTGTCCAATGTTCTCCTTTATTTTACTGTTTTGGGGAAAATGGCTCTGAAGTGACCTAGTCCCACCTCATTTGGTAGAAATTCAACTCCACAATGTAATGTTTCATAAAACTGATGTGTTCACAGGAAAAACAATCCCTCCCTCCATCTGCTGTTAGCTTATGCTCACCCAGGAGGGAGCAGAGCCCTTCAGTCCATTGCTGCAGTTCAGTGAACCTGAGCTGTTGATCCCTACACTGACTTTGCCCAAACACTCTTCCCTGAAGATAGTTGCGTGGGAAATGAACCACGAGATCTCACTCCCTCTAAGAAAAACAGTTGTACAGGAGAGGAGCTTGGGTGAATGGATTGTGGTGTCTTTGTGGGACGGCTCGTTGTCACGTTAACTGACTGACACAGAAAATGGGCTTTTTATGAGTTCTGAAACCTCGTTAATTCTGAAGATAGGTCTGGTAGGTACAGTACTTTTTTCATGTGTTCTGTTGTGAAGTTCTGCCTGTTGCAGGTTTGCTGGTGGCGGTGGGAGAAGGCTGGGATTTGGGTCTGATGAATGTGCGGTTTGGCATGTAGATTTCTGACTGGAACATCATCTAGTGTTGGTGACTCATATATAAAAATATAGCACTGTATTCAAAATACAAAATTAAAGAGTGACAAGTTGGCCAGTATTTGTGATACATTTCATACCATATTCTGTAGAGATGATCATGTCGAAGTCGCAGGCCTAAGTGCCAGTCCTGTTAATCTTAGGTGATGGAACTTGAGGGATTAAATAAAACTCTGGTAATAGGTCAAGTAGGTTTGGCTTTGGATGATTGCTGGATGGGAAGCAGTAATTGCTGCAGAGGGTGGCATTCTGCATAATGATAGTATCTGAAAGAGTGCTTGTTTAGGTGCTATGATCATCAGGGAAAAGAAGAAGTTTGCTGGTCCTTTTTGGGAAAGCATGACATTAGATAGCTACTCTCAACTTAAATGTGTCTAAATGGGTGTTTTTGTTTATGTGCATTCTTATCACACAGTACCTGAAGGTTAAAGGAGATGAAGAAAAAAAGGTATTTTCTCATTTGTTATTTTCCATTAACACCTACAACAATATTTCAGTTTTTGCTGTCTAATCAGGCTTTTAATCATCTTCTTGTACTGTTTATTGTGAGAAAGAAGGAAACAAGAGAATAAAACAGAAGAGAAACAAAGCATGATTGACTGACCTTACCAAGAGCAAGAGGTGGGAATTTGGATTTGAATACAGTACCTGAAATTTCTTTTTCTCTGAACTTTAATTGATTAGATTTCAAGTTGATTATATCGTTTTCACCATAGTGACCTAGCTGCATTTTAATGCTGGCAATTAGTTTCTTTCCTCTAGGAGTTTAAGAGAGATGCAACATACTCTGCTGCTTCTGAGCAGTGATATGCATTGCTAAATGGTTGTAGTGCTCTACTTTACAAGCAGCTGAGTATCCTGCTTGGACTTGCCAAATTCTGTGTCTAGTTTAAGGTTACGCATAGTGTTTTGTGTGAATGGTAGAGCTTCAGTAACGACTCTTTATTAATAGCAGTCTGGTGTTCAGTGGTTTTAGTAGCATAAGGTGCTCTCAACTGGTGACTGCTGGACAGCTAGGCACATCCTTTTATATAGTAAAAAATAAGACATTCTTTTTTGTAGGTATAAATTTTGATGGTTGTTTTCTGGTGGTTTTTTGTTTGTTGGTGGTTTGTTGTAACCTCCTGGTCCCAGTATTGTGTGAGACATATGGCTGTTTGTGAACTTCAGAAATCTGTCACTGGGAGGTGGAGTGGGGAGCGAAGGAGATATAAAACCGGTATGGGTGACACTTGGGATGTGATGAGAACTGATGATCTTTTAGTTCATCTTGTCAGAGTGTCTGCTGTCTTCTTCACAAAGTAGTTACATAATTGAGTAGGAATGGGGATGTGAGTCATTTTCCAGCAATTAATAACTGGGATGAAGCCGTGACCCGAGATCCACATGCTGTTCTTAATATCCACTTAGAAATATCATCTGCAGCTCTTAATGTAGTGTGATCCCCCTTCTTTATTTGAATACTCAGAAGGTGCTGAGCTGATATTCTTTAAAACGAATGATTTTGCTCCTGATAGTCTAAGTTTAACCTTCCATTTTCACTCCCCTGAAATGTTACATTTCTTTACTGCTGCGTTTCAGTGCTTTTCTATGGGTCAGCCCTGAGGATCAGGCAAGCTGAGGCTCTGTGACCCGGCATCTTGGTGAGACTGAAAGGTACCTGATGCACTCGGAGAAACGAGTAGTGAGAATTTTGTCAAGGCATCAGTGCTGTCTGTGCACTGTTTAATCATCTCTTG
>NW_010184703.1:35336-46135 GCF_000695765.1 Mesitornis unicolor | reverse complement strand
AAAGAGTGTGTGGTGATACGCAAGTAATGTAGGGTGAGAGGGAGGCGAATCTTGGGATGGGCTGTGGAAGATGTTGGGAGAAATTGATCAGAAACAAATGGAGGGTGAAATTGTTAGCTTAATTCTGCCGTTGGTGCTGAATGAAGAGTGAAAAAGTATATAAATACCGTACTTAGCAGAAAGAAAACATTATTTTTTTGACATCAGCATTTGAAGACAGTGTTACTGATATGGGCAAATGCATCATATGCATTTAATTGTGAGTTGAGAAATCTGGTAGAAATATGTTTACCTTTCAGAGGCCTTGCCATCTTCTCTTTTGCCTATGTGGAATTTCTATTTGATAACTCATCTTGATAAAAAATTCGCTTGCCTGACTGTGAATGAATGATGTTTGAAGTGCTCATGTCAGTTGTTCTCCATCTCCTCCATCCTGCAGGGTCACTCTCTCCTGCTTAGCAACACTGAGAAGAGAAGTCTCAAACCCAAGGCTGGGGAAGGCTGCTCTACAGCAGAACCTCTCCAGGCCTGGTGTTCACTTCTTAGGTTGCATACAGGGACTTCGTTCAGTGTCGTGCTTAGTGACAACTTGAAGTGAGGGCAGGGAAGTGGTCTTTTTTGGCTACAGTGTACCTGTATGAAAAGTATATGTATCCCGTTTCTTGCTTTTTTGTGTGTCTTTCGCATTGTAAATTCAGATCTTGTCTATCCCAGAAGTCTTTGGATCTGACTATTAGGCCTGTGACATCAGAGATAATAAGGAAGAGAATTGTAATTAACTGAGAGGGGAAATGATTTGCATTCATGTTATTTAAAATGCCTTTTTTTGTTTGTGTCAGGGATCCATTTAATTCATATCTTTAAGTCAAAAGCTCTTGGGTGGGAAGGGAGTTGCTCAAGGGTTCAGAAGATTTGCATCCCACATTCATGCATCACCCAAGGAATCTTCTGGCATTAGAAGGGAAAATGAGAATTAGCAGTGCTGATTTGGAGGGAAGGAAGGAAGAGAAAGCAGATAAACCCTTAGTAGGTAGTGTGCATATGTAACAGAGAAGCTGTGGAGAACCCCAAGCAATCTGCTTGCACTTTGTTCATCACCTTATTATTGACAATATCTCTTTAACTGATACATTCCTTTCAGTTTTTGGAGGTGTGCTATTTTTGTCTTTTCTGGTTTTTAGAGGAAAAGGGGAGCCAGTGACTGAGCTGAGTTGGTCCTCCTGCCGACAGCTTCTCTACCAGTCAATGGCCACCATCTTGGCTCACACAGGCTTTGAGTGTGCCAGCGAGAGCGTCCTGGAGACCCTGACAGACATTGCCCACGAGTACTGCTTGAAGTTCACCAAACTGCTGCGGTTTGCTGTGGATCGCGAGGCTCGACTTGGGCACACCCCTTTTCCTGATGTCATGGAGCAGGTCTTCCACGAAGTGGGCATTGGCAGTGTGCTTTCTCTGCAGAAGTTCTGGCAACACCGCATTAAGGACTACCACAGCTACATGCTCCAGGTGAGAAGAGCAGTAGGGACCTGACGGCACCAAGTAATGTAGCCGCAATATAATTGCTTATTCCTACAGCAGGTCCTGGGTTCTACTGAAGTAAAATCTGATTAGAAAACTTCTTGAGTGTGAAGGAGAGTCGTCAGGGAAAAGAGGAACAGGAATTTTTTTTGACTGAAAGACAGAGCCTCTTTTTTGTGTCCCTACTGAGGCTAAGAATACTCTGCTGATGGTTTTTCTGGGTTTAAGAGGAGGCTCCTAGCTCCTGAGTGGCTAAGACAAAGATATCAAGTAGAAGTAAAATCAGCACCGGCTGATTTACTGAATTTTCTGCTTTAATGAGATATTTGACTGCTTACCTTTTCAGAAAACAATTAAGCAGATGAACAGAAAATACCTGGCTGTACAGTAGCTTGTGTTTGCTTAAGCAAGGGTTGGCTTGTTTAAGCTTTAGGAGAATAGGGAGGTATTGTGCTCATCTGAGTTGTCACACAGGTGCTACCTTCCCCTCTAGAGGGAACTGTGCATCTGTGGAGAAAGAAGAGGAATTTTTAAATTCCTTGGAATAAGAAGTGCCATATCAACTTAGGTTGTGAGAATTAGGGTATAGTTTCTCTTGGCCCAGGTATTCTGTGAAAACAAATATACGCATTATAGCCCATGACCAAAGGCAAAACCTGCCATCCCTTCCTCCTTGTCACATTACCTGAGTGCCAGTTGAGTCGTGGAACAGCTATCCCGTGCTCCTTCTTTGCCCAGGTTTGGCACCTTGAGGCTTACAGGGGCAGTATAAACCAGAGACACCTGTAAGTACATCTAGTATGTAAATTGTGATGGACTCTGGGTTCTGTGCATAAAAATAACGACATCAAGATCTGTCTTCATTAAAAACACTTTATGAAACCAGTTCATTTTTGTTCAGCTGTTTTTGTTCAGATGTCTCCTTTTGACATTTGGGGTTTGGGGTTTCTGCATCATTCTGCTGATACAGTTGACTCTCATTCTGCATTGTCTTGTCTGTTCTGTTCTCCATGCAGAGCTGAGGTCCACAGTAGCCTCTGTATTTGGAAGCATATTTGTGAAGGAGAAATAGGCTTTGCTGTTCTTTTTTCCTTCTTGCTTCTGCTTTTAAAAAGCCTTGGGCTTTTCCCCAGCACAGTTCACTGACTGTTGGGATTCAGTGGTATAAGCAAGCATTTGTTAGAAGCAGGTGAAACCTGAAATTTTTAATTTAATTGCTTACAGTTGTTAAGTTTCTAGAAGTACAGGGTAGTTCTAAATCTCATACCTGTATTTGTTTCAGTTCTCTGACTGGAGAAAACTGCTTTTTTTGCTGTGAATGTGGGGGAAGGTACCCAGGTTTTGCTCAGTGATGACTACAGAGCTGATGATTATCTGAGCTGCTTGTGTTTTAATGCTGGAGTAAATTTGTTACTGGTGGGTGGGGGATAGTCTTGTAAGTAAAAGCAAAAAGTAAGACTGAGATACTTTGTTTTTGTTTCGTGGTGTTTAAATTTCTGGACCTCATCATCACTGTCTGTGAAGTAAAGGTGCTCCTATTTATCAAGCAGATGTGTTAATGGATTAAAACTCTTATGAAAATCCCTTGTTACAGGAAAGAAGCTGTTCTTAAAGGGGAAAAAAAAATCTTTCTTGTGTAGCTGATAACCTGTTTACTTGTTCATTCAGGTCAGATGTTAATAATATCCTGGGAACAGAGCACTCTGCAATGTAATTGCCATCAGAGTCTCTGAAGTCACTCTGACCTTTTTGGGTTCTTTTTTACCCTCACTGGTTTTGGCAGGTTAGCAAGCAGCTTTCTGAAGAGTATGAGAAGATTGTCAACCCTGAAAAGGCAGCAGAAGACACAAAGCCTGTGAAGATTAAGGAGGAACCTGTTAGTGATATTACTTTCCCCATAAGTGAGGAGCTGGAAGGAGATCTGGCTTCTGGTGACCAGTCTTTGCCTGTTGGAGTCCTTGGAGCTCAAAGCGAGCGCTTCTCTGCCAACTTGGAAGTAGAAGCTTCCCCCCAGACTTCAGGTAGGGTTTTTTTGCTACTGCTGGAAACAGTCTGTCAGCTGTTCCATGTGATCTTGTTTCCATTTTTAATAACACATTCCTAATGTGAGGAACGAGAGAGAGAGGAAAAAAAATTTTAGGTTTTAATAAAAAGATTTGGATAGGAGAGAAACCCTTGCTTGCTCTCTAAATACAGAACCAAAGAATTGAATGTATCAATTTACAAGGATTTTTTAAATATTTACTGTGTTCACGGACCCTGTAGAACACAAAATGCTTTATGTAGTGTTTATTTTTAGGGGATTGTTAAAGTTCGTGGCTGTGTTATTAGTGTGAGGCAGATTGTTTTTCTACAGTGATGGCTCAAGGGCTTTATTGTTGTTTTGTGTTGTAAGTACTGTTTATTTTTTCCAGTCTGACATAACGAAAACAAAAATAAGTTTTGGGTTTATATACATGTATATATTTTAGTTAAGAGAGACTAGAGTTTTATCCTTATTTCTAGTAAAGAGAGTACCAGATATTTTTTTCCTCCTTTTTTTTTTCCAGGTAGCTTTGGATTCTTGTCCAGAGATTCATGTTACTGAAAAGTTGAGGGCAATGTTACTTGTGATTAGAGTAATTTCAAGACACTATATAGTTTGGGCACTGAATGAGTTATGGAAATACTAATGATACTTGGTGCAGTCCTCCATACTCAGAAGTCACCCTGGTAGTGGCAATCATTGTTTCATAACAGCTTATGAGTGACTTATGTGAAATGGACTCATGGGAGTCTCTGCTCTTTTAGCATCTCTACCCCACAGCCTGCTGTAGTTGGCTGAGGCTTTGGAAAGTGAAATGGTGAGTGAAGTAGTGGCGTTATGGAGACTGCGCTCTTTTCCTCGAAGTGTTATCACTGAATGTTGGCATTGAAGCACACTGGTGGCCTGCATGGGGGAATGTGCTACTGCCGTGCCTTTTCTATATCTATATTCGAGTTTTATTCTGTGCTTCATTTAGCAGTGCTAAATTTTCTGGAAAATGAAGAAGATATTCCTCTCCCAAAGAAAGTCAATTTTGATTTTTGTGTAGAACCTTCTGAACTCTGGAAATCCCTGCAGTAATAACTGTTTCACTTAAAAATCTGTTAAAAAACAATGAAGCCTGTTCTCCTATTAACCATAAACTAAGAAGCATATATAGGGAGGTTAGAGTATACCTCTGAGTCTATTAGGTTGTTGTTTTTTTCTAAATACCACATTCTGATGAGTTGTAAAAGAGCACATATCTATCTGATGTCTTTCTGGATGCTCATATTGTTTTCCATAGTACCTCTGAAATGAGAAGTGCTCACATTTTTGTGGGAGAGGGAACAGCAGACTCCTCTGGCCCATCTGGGGTTGCGAGTGATTCATCTGGAAAGCTTTGTATTAGCATCTACCACTTGAGACCCAGAGGTTAGCATGCTAGCTGTATATTAAATGCCTCTTGCCTTTCTGATACTGAATTGATGCTTTCTAATTAAGAATACAAGTGCTCTGTTCCTCCCTGAAAATCCCTCTTCACTTCACAGAGGCTTTTGGAAATCTCATCACTGTGAGAAGTCCCAGGCTAGAGCTGGGCAGCTAGAGAGCGCACTATCATAAGGAGAGAGAAAAAGCTGCTGCAATTAGGACACCACCATCTTGAAGATGCAGGTGTGAGGCCCATAGAGAGGTCAGCTAGGCTTCAGTGTCTGAGAACAAAACTCTTATTACAGCCTTCCGTGTTTCTGCTTATGCCTGACGTTGCGGTTGTGGGATAGCCGCCTAATTTTATTCCATTTGGGAGAATGGAGGCAAAATTGGGGACCTTGTTCCTCCACCCAGCAGGATAACGTGAGGATTAGCTCATTTGTAAAGCACTTTGAAGTTAAAGTGCTTTGAAGATGAAATTACCTGTGTCGATGCTTAAGTAGTTTTAGTCATTAGTGACACTCTCAATGATGGGTGATAGAGCTGAAAGGAATAAGGCTGGGCAATGAAGAGCAATTGATGAGAGAAAGACACAGCAAGTTCAGTGGGCATCATTGATTATTGTAACTCTTGGAACCAATAGTGTTTTAATGATGTGTCCATTGTTGTTGAGAGGAACACATTTACTTATAATTAACTTAAAAAGGACTTTTCATTTAGGCAACTGGACACCAGCAAAGACTTTAATTCTGATCTGCTAACTACTGAGCTAATGTAGGCTGTGTTATCACAAAGGTCTCCTAAACCCTGTTTTGGGCTAAGCTGCTCTGGAGTCCTTCATAAGGGAGAATTAACAGTACAAACATGTGAAAGGTTTGTTCTCTGTGTAATTACTAGTGATAAATGACTGTTCTTAGTAGTGTATTCATAATAAGGAAAAGTAGTAGGTTTGGCTCAGTACAAGAGGTTTGGTTGTGCTTTCAAACTGTAGCCAAACTCCTTGAGACGCAAAGTTTGGAAAACCTACTAAAACTGGTTTTCTTAGATTTTTTCATTTTCCGTGAGAATTTAACCCCACACAAGAGGGACCAGATTTAAAAGTGAGAGGATTTCAGATTTTCTTCAGTTCTGGGTCCATCTCAGCAAGAGGCCCAATTAGTGTATTTTTAATAGGATTTTTGTCTCTCTTAAAACTGTAAATAAGCAGAAATAGTGCAATCTGTAATTACTGCTCTTGGGGAGAAAAACATTTGCTGTTATCAACAAATATGGTTTTGTAATCTTGTACAGAACGTCCTCAATCTGCTCAGACTGCACACTAGTCATAAAGTTTAAAAACAAAACAAAAAAATGTGGAGGGGGGTGCTGTTTCCCAGCAGAGTGTCTGCGAGGTTGAGCTGAGAGTTTCCTTCTGTTCTGTGGAAGGATGGGATGAGATCTGCGGGTGTGGAGTACAAGGACTGACTGCAGCTCTGATGTCCCTGCATTTCAGTGCTGGAAGTGGTATTTGAGAATCTTCATCTGCCTAGTCCTCTGCCCTCTCACTGCACCCTCCCTGCAGAACTACCACAAGTCCAGTACGTCTGACAGCTTAAAGGAGGTTGCTGATGTTGCAAGGACCTCATCATCATGGATGACTCTTGGACTGCCTCTAAATCCTTCTTATGCAGAGAGTCTAGTCCATGTGCTGGTGATGTACTCATTGCTGCTGAGACACTCCTTCTGGAGAGTAATGTGGACTCTCTAAGTTGTTTCTCCTAGAGAAAACCACGTGGAGGATTGCTGTGAAAGGATAGCATCATATGTTTTAGAGTGGCAATTTCTGGGTTGTTAAAAATAAAAAAAGACAACAGATTATTATTTTATTTATTGTTTCAGACTGATGGTATGTTTTGGTTTTTCTCCCCAGCCTAGTTCACCTGCAGCGTTGCTTTTGCTCTTTACCAGTGCTGCTCTTCCTTGCATCTGTATTTTTAATTTGTCTTTTTACTCAGTTACTACTGTGAGCTTTTTCTTTCTCTAGGGGCTGAGGTGAATGCTTCCCCGCTCTGGAACTTGGCACAGGTAAAAATGGAGCCACAGGAAAATGAGGAGGCCAATGTACATGGCCACGGGGTCCTAGGCAGCGATGTCTTTGAGGAGCCAATGTCAGGCATGAGCGAAGCTGGGATGCCACAGAGTCCCAATGGCTCCGAGAGCAGTTATGGTTCTCATTCTGCTGACAGTCTGATGGGATCCTCGCCTGTCTTCAACCAGCGTTGCAAGAAAAAGATGAAAAAGATGTGAAAAGACAGTCTTGTTTAATCCTAATGGTATGTAATAGACTTGAAACAAACTAAGAGAGCACTGTCATGGCTATGATTCATAAACAGGGCTGGCCCTGGTGTATGAGGGACCTTCCGTAGAATGATTACAGGACATCTGATGTATAGTGCACTTCAATTCCCCTCTCTGCTGGCTTCTGTGCTCCATCCTGACTCATGAGATTGGTGATGTCCTGGCTTACTTTGGCAGATTAATGAGGAAAGTGGGAAGCAGTTGTGAGGAGATTTACTAAGTCATAGAGTAATTGAATAATTTGGGTTGAAGGGGTGTCTTGAGGGTTCTAATCTCTAGTCCAGTCCCCTGCTTGAAATATAGCCAATTAGATCAGGTTGCTCAGGGCCTTGTCCAGTTGAGTTTTGAATATCTCCGAGGATGGTGATGCCAAGTCTCTTTGAATGTTTTCCAGTATTTGACTGCCCTCATACTAAGAGAAAACATATTCTTGCATCCAGTTGGAATTTCCCATGTTCCAACTTGTGTTCATTGCCTGTGTTCTGTCATTGTTCGTCTCAGAGAAGAGTCTGACTGTCTTCTCTGACCTGCCCATTAAGTGGTTGTATGCAGTGAGATCTCTCTTTAACCTTTTCTCTTCTAAAGTCTGAGTAAACCAAGCTCCCTGAGCCTCTTGTATGTCCTGTGCTTCAGCATCCTAACCAGCTTTGCGACCTTCGACTGAAACTGCTGCAGTGCCATCCTTGTAAGGGAGAGCACAAAAGTGGATGCAGTCCTCCAGATACGGTCTCACAAGCACTGAATAGGGAGAAGTAATAATTTTCCTCCATGTGCTGGCTACATTCTTGCTAACTGTTGTGGGCATCAAGGCAGTCTTAAGTCAGGATATTTCACTAATTGAGGAGCTGTCGCTGATGATGATGACTTAGTGAAGATGCTGTACAGTGGCCTCACAGTGCCGTCAGCCAGCTCCTTCACTGCCTTCAGGTGCTTCCTGTCTGGTTCCATGGACTTAGGTATGTCCAATTGGCTTAAGTTCTTGCTAACTCGATCTTCCTCTGCTGTAGGTAATACTCTGTTAGTAGACCTAGGGACTTGGCAGGCCTGAAGGCAGACCTTACCAGTGAAAACAGGCAAAAAAGGTGTTGAGTACATCAGCCTCAAAGTACAAAGTGCATCCTTTGTCACCAGGTTGCCTGCATCATTGGACAGTAAACCTAAGCTGTCTTTGGAGATAAGGCAGCACTCTTGGGCACCTTTAGGAGGCCAAGGCAGTCCCTTGTGAGATTTATAGTGTTCCTTGAATAAACCAAAATATGCTGTCCTAAAGTTCCAGGACTCTTTGTCTTGTACACATTTCTCAGGATTTTAAGTGCCACAGTTCCATGTCTGCTGCAGCCAAAACCTTCACATTCATCACCAATTCTTCCTTGTTAGTAACAAGTGCGGCAGAGCTTCTTCTCTGGTTGATTTCTTGATCATCTAGTCAGGGAAGTTGGTGTGGTTTGTCTGGAGAGAATGAAGCAGCTTTTACTATTGGTGTGAACCAGTACTGGCAATGTAAACTTTTCCTTTGCTCTCATTGGACTGAGTGCAGCAGCTTCAGGCTGGCTGAGGTTTCCTATTCAAAATTGTTATCTTGACAATGTAGTCTGAAACAGAATCTATGTTGCTGCTTGCTTTTATGGCTTAGCTGGCTGATGACATTCTTTTTCTTCTGCACAATCTTCAGTTGATCAACTTGGTCTTTAACTTCATTCAGTGAGTATCTCTCTCAAAAAAGCAAGAATGAACATGAATCTAGAATGAACAGCCACTTAAACTGGCGTTATACCTGTTACCCATTGGGATGTTTGAGGGAGATTTACCAAACCTCCCATTTGTCCTTACAATTACAAGTTTATCTTTTGAAAGAATGAGCTCCAGGCATAGTATTTTTGTTTCTGTATAACATGGCTAGCCTTAATTCTCTTTTCCTGACTGCATTTCTCTTCTACTTTATAGAATTGGAAGCCAAACATAAAATTCCTCAATGTCTAATAAGAATGTGTGACCACAGGCTTTTATGGACATTGGAGATAAAATTATCCATCACAGTTTTAAAGGTTTCTCCTGCAGGGTAAATTCTAACTATTTGAAGCCTAGTCAATAGTAGAACAGTGGACCAGTGTATCAGGAAATCTTTACTTTGATTCCCTCCGAGTCACCATTAGGCATGCTGCAATGTCCCTGTTTTCTCAGCTGTAAAGAAAGAGAATAGTATTATTTGCCTTTCAGAAATGAGTCTGAGATTTACTTACTCTTCCAAAAAGGCACTGTGATCCTTCAGGGAGTTCTGTGAGAGTTGTGAGCTTTTCTTCCATTTGGGTTGGACTGTTGCTGGCTGGAGAATGCTTAGATGGACCCTGAAATATTACTGACCTATATGATGCTGGTTTTAAGCAAAACTGCTTATCACGAAGACATGCAGCACAGTTGGGCTGTTGAACTGCCCAGGTACAAGAAAGACATTTGGGGTGGTATCTCCTTTCCTTTAGAGGTCTGCAGCTAAATTTGTTCCTCTGGGCTCCATTTGCAGCTGGAGAGAAATGATCATTCTTATGTCGCTGTTCGTCTGGCCTTGAAGTAGGAGTATAAAGCTGGTCAGATGGATGGCATGTTAAGAAATGTCTGTTTTTTCCTTTGTGTGCCCACAAAGTGAGTCCAGCTTGACACCCCTTCCTGTCTGGGAATCAGAGGAGACTTCTTCCTGCTGGGCCAGTGCTTTTTCTCTTCTACACGTTTTGCAGAGCTCACCATCAAAATGGGAGTACTAGGCTGAAAGCAGACTGCCCATCTTACCCAAACCAGCAGATCCAGTGTCCCACACAACACACAGAATGGGCTATGCTGGGGCCTCAAGACTCAGCTTGATTTGGCTCTTGTGTCTTTGATACTGCATGAGAACACCTCTCATTGGGACTTTCGCCATAGATGCTTTGCCAAACCATTGTTGTGAACTATTCTTGAGGCTGAGCTACCTATGTAAACTCTCTTGCACTATTTTCAGGAGCCAGAGGATAGAGTGGCTGCTGCCAGCATCGCTCACTCATTTGCAAGATTTCAAGTAGGTTAAAAATGAAAATCTGCTGTTCTCCAGGGCTTTGGTTAAAGCTCCTAAGCATCAGTCTTAAGTGCTTTCTTTATATTGCTCATGTACAGCTGTTCTGTCTTACTTTTAACTGTGTTTTTGTATTTCACATCCCTTTCCCACAACCGTTTCATCCTGTAACACACTCTGCAACAAACCAAGCCTGAGTGCTTCAAGTATATTTAAATACAGTGGAAATTCACCCTCCACTGATTCAGCTGAGTCATTGCAGTGTAAGAAAGAGGTGTTATTCATTCTCTTTGGGATGCATTTTTATACAGAGATGAGAAATGCATCGGCATCGCTTGTACATTTAAAAATGATAGCAGAGTAAAATCTGTGCCTCCCATTCCCCCTGTTATGCTAAGTGTTGCTTCTGGCATTCATGTGCTTGATGTTTCCTTTTATGCACGTGGAAGCTTTACCTTCTGGGTGAGC
>NW_010184703.1:25289-35305 GCF_000695765.1 Mesitornis unicolor | reverse complement strand
CTGCTGAACATTTCCAGTCCTTAGATTTACAGTGGTGTTCATCCTGTATGAAATAGTGAAATATCAAAGCTAGCTCATGAAGTCAGATACAGACAATATGCTTTTTTGGTGAATCAGATAAGATTTTGGTAGGTGTTAATGCAGCCTTAGGTAACTAGTGAGGAGTTCATTGACCATGTAATCCCCAGATTTCAGGCTACAGTTAGATTATGCAGTGAGCTGGAATGAAGCTCAGCTCTTGCAGTTGTGGTTTTTTCTGGTCGCTGGTAAAGCGTGCTGCTTAACCACCTGCTTCAGCAGACTGCGGTTTTGTTGGTTCTCTCATTGTTCTCCCTTCTCTTTCCAAAGGTGGGCAGATGGCAGATTGGTGGGAGCTTTGATATCAATTTGGAGAGCAAGATCTGTGAATTACTTGGCTTTTGAAGTGTTTTGCATGGGAATCATACAGGATTGTAGTTGAGAGTGCTGTGTGTCATATTCCCTTTTGCCTCTAGCAATACCTTTTTATTCCTTTTGAAGAGCTTTGCGTGGTATCCAACAAAGTTCACTGTATGAATAGCAGTGTATCAATTTTAGTATACAGCTGTATGTCAGACTGTGCTACCTGGTGATTTAATTCCAAGGCCATGCATATTAATTTGAATATGCATAATGCTGTGCAGAAATAGAGATGTTTCCAGCATAGAAATTTACAATTTAAAAAGAAAACAGGAACATAAGATTAGGTAGGGTAGCTGAGGCCAATCTGATTATGTGCTCAATTCTGAGACTAATGCACATATTATGTGTGAAGGATGTTTTACTTTAAATGTTTTTGTACATGCATGTGAATAAAATATGTAACTTTGTTTGTGTTTATATGGAACAAAATTGCTTGGAAATATTTCAGGGTTGTTTTTTTTTCCTTGCTCTCCTGGAGAGAGTTTCTTTGTAATTTCTAAGAAAATTAAAAAATTATTCAGAAATAAAAACCTTAAAGGTGTTGTGTGGATTTTTTTGTTTGTTTTGATGAATGGTGCTGTGGATGCAAAGTCTGGTCTTGGCGTTCTGTCTACCCTTTTGTGGGATCTGGAGTAGACCTTTTGCAGTACTGGATAAAGTACTGAGATGGTATCAGTGTTAACGTCACAGCTAGGGGTACAAGAGATGTTATTCCAGGATGTGGCCAGAGAATGGCAAGTCTTACCTTTCACGGGTCACTGCTAGTGAGCCCCAAAGTGGTATTAGTACTACTACTATTAGTGCTAGTATTGGTATTCATCTAGCATGCACAGGTTGCTGTTTCTGAAGTGACTACATATATATTGTTCTACTACTTATATTAACAGACTAATCTAGGAGCCCTGCTCCAAGCCTTGTGTTTTGCTCGTTTATGTGCTGGTCTACTTCTTGATACTGCTTTTTCTCAGGAACTGCTTTGGACTGCAGTGAATGAAGCACAGCGTATTTCCCCCTCTGCTCTGCCTGTCATAGTAGAGATGAGGGGAGGATGTTCGATGCTTGACAGCCATGCTAAGCCATTGCAAATAGCACATCATAAATTAGGATACAGCCCTATGTTTCTTGCCAGGAGGGAGGGAATAATAATCACAGTGCTCCCCATCACCACTGTATCTGAGAGCAGCCTGTCCACACGAGTGCTGTCCTCCAAAGCCCATACTACTGAATTTACCAGTCCACAGGTGAGTCGGGGAGTGTGCAGCAACCACCTGTTTGGATTGCACCCCACTGGATAAAAGTGCAAGCCCACTTGCATTCCAGTTTATTTCCCTCTGGTCCAGCAACCTGAAGGGCCTGTGCTGGGTCAGCCTTGATGACAGAGATGATCTTGGCAGGGGGACCCCACTTCCCTGCCCTCCTCCTGGGCGCTCTGACTTTTGCCCCCTGCCCTGCTATAGATGCAACTGGGGCCGGTGGCCATGGGGTGATGCTGGCCACATGCTGCTGATGGGGGGCTGCCGGCCAGGGGGCTCCTGCATCCCAGAGATGGCTGCTTGCAGCTGCAACAACAACCTCTCCCCCCAAAAAACACCAAACCCCAAACCATGTCATTTTTGGTGCATCTTTTATATTGGAGATTAGAATCGCCTCTTTGTTGCTATAGAAACGCTTGCATAAAAGAAGACGACCTCATTATGAGTTATGAGGAAATCTTTAGGGTGGGCTCGGTGGGGAGAGAGGGGCTGGGGGATCTGTGGCGGGGAGGGTGGCGGAACAGTCACGCCTTTTCATAGCATCACAGAATCATTAAGTTTGGAAAAGACCTCTAAGATCATCAAGTCCAACTTTCAACTTAACACCACCATGCCCAGTAAACCATGTCCCAAGGTACCACATCTGCATGTTTTTTTAACACCTCCAGTTGTTGTTCTGGTGCTCAGCAGTCTCTGGAGCACATCGGTCTTTTCTCTGGGCTCAGTGGGCCAGAAAGAGCCCCTGCTCCTGGACCAGCCCTTCCCCTTGGGAATCAGCTTAGGAGTCATGGCCGCATCAGTTCTGCGCCCTGGCTACGTGTGCTCCTGCTCTGAGGTGTGGGGTGTCACTGCAATAGGCAACAGGGCCCTGTCAGTGAGCTGGATGAAAGGCCTGGGTGTCATGAGAGGTCTTTTTTGCTTCTGGTGTCTGTCAGGGTCCTGGCGTCCACTCTGTGTGCTTTTCCCTCAAATCTCAGGTGCCACCTCTGAGCCCCAGCTGAGCCCCTACAGCTGTACCTTGCTCTCAGCTTCGTGCCCCATCCAAATGTCTCACTGCTCTGCTCGCCCTGTGCCACCCCTGGCTCTTCACTTAGGTTTGTCTGCATCCCTCCCTTGACCCACATTGTTCATTCTCTTGAGGTCCTACTGGTGTTGCCATGCCCTCGCTGCCTAGCTTCTCATGGCACACTATTGCTGCCCATCTTGAACTGCAAAGCAAATTTAGTAAGTAACATTTTTCTCCAAGTGAAAAAAAAAATCTGAAAATATTATTTATCTTAGATTTAGCCAAAGTTCTTATCTTTTTTTCTGTGGAGGAAAGGAAGTTGGAACTTGGATGTGCTTTGAAGGAAAGAGGGTCTCTAAAATGGTCAAGATTGGTTGTGATGAGACTTCGGGGAGGTGACCCTCTGTCCTTTTGTTAAGAACGTTATATATCTGTCCCCTTGCCCATGGAGTCCATCTAACTGGGAGGTGAGGGAGAGGTGGGAAACTATGGATTTTCAGGTGATGGGCTGACATAATCTGGGCTGTTATTAGTGTACAGTAAATGCTAATGACTTTATGTTCCTCTGAGAAGCTGTGGCAGTTGGTGAGAAATGAACCTCTTGTCTCCAGTGTAATGATGATGGCTCTTCTCAGCTGCTCCATTTTGTTGCTGTGAGACAAACCAGTGGCCCAGCATGTAAGGTGTGCTGGTTTTCAGCTCTGGCATGAAGTTGCCCCATCTCTGATGTCTTCAGGCTGCCTGAGTGGAGGAGGCAGGATTTGCACAGCAGGAGATCAGGCTGGGGGCCACTGGGACAGCCTGGGCCTGGCATGGAGCATGCTGTGGGGTCTGCGTAGCCGTGCTCTGCCAGAGCTGGTGCTTGTTAAAAGGTAAACCCCTGAAAGATTTTGTGAATTTCAGAAGCTTAACCTTTCTGGTTATCAATTTCAGAGCATTTTGAGAAAGGCTGGAAAAACTATAGTGTTTGCCAACACTAACACAAACAAACAAACATGAAAAGCAGGCTGGGTTTTTTTTTTTGTTTGGTGGGTTTTTTTTGTTTGTGGGTTTTTTTTTTTCCTTACCTTTTCCAAGCATGGAGCAGCCACAATGTTGGTTTTGGTGTTCCTGATTTTGCTGGAGGATATTAAGTGCGCTTGGTAAATGTGACGTGTCTGCTGCTGCAGCAGCTCCTTGGAAGACAGCGATGCTGCATGTTTAGCAAAACCATTCTTTTTCATCTGCAATGCTCAGTAGTGAATGGACTTAAATGAAAATAACCAGACCAGTTTAACACTCTCCATTTCCCCCATTGTTAGTCTCTTGACACTTGTAATACCACAATTTTGCTATTATTCGAGTCGATATAAACTCTTCTATTGTACAGCAGTCCTGGATTTCTCTAGTGAAGAAAAGAAGCAAGGAAGCCAATTGCTGATAACTGTTAATGCCTAAAGAAAATGACATGAAACAATTCTAACCTAAAAAGCTTCAGTATCTAAACTCCTTCTAAGACTTCCTCATGCCCTCTGAAGAAAGAAAAGCACACCCCTACTTTCCAGCTGATTTGATGGTCACATTGAAAGCAAAGTAGTTGCATTTATATTGTGGTATCTCAATTAAATTTGGCTGATATGGCTGAGATGTCACAACCTTATTAAGTACAGTTGCCCTATAATACAGTGTATTTTTAAACAGGCAAGTAGGATAAAATATAATTGTTTGTCTACTGAATGAATTTTTCTGTGGGAGTGAGCAAACCAGTTACATCTCAGGATATCCAAATCTTCCACGACTTCAAAGAAATTGGAGAAATTAAATGAATAATCAGACACCCTCTCACATATTCAGATCCTCTAGCCCAAAGCTCAGAGACCTTCCTGCACTCATTTCCCATCTTCACAAAAATGAGCTTTGTGCAACAGATCAGAGAGAGCTCTACAGCTCTCAGCAGTGATTTCTGTTCCTCATCTCTGTGTCTTGCAATTCTGTTTGCATGCTCAGTTTTGATAAGCTGTGTTCTTCTTGGGTTGGGTGCAAAATGTACTTCCATAATGAATAAATATACTTCTCCTTATAGCACATCTAATCAGATACCCTATAAGAAGCCTATCGTATAAGGTATCTAATAGACAGAATCACCCCTTGAAAAGGTACTAACTAATGGCCCAGTCCCACTGAGTGCTCCTGGAGCAAGAGGGGGTTAAAGATGCCTGGTCTTGCAATTACAGGCAAGAAAAGAGATTGCTTGTTGGCCTGGCACAGACCCTCCTGCACAGGCACTGGTTCCTCTGTTTCATAAATTCTTCATGAATCTGGCATCTTCCAGAGACTTAAGCAGTTTCAGAATCTACAGACGCAGGCTCCGGTGCTGTTTGTGAGAGTTTCCAGGGTGCTGTAATGAGGCACAGAGGTAATTTTGCAGAGTCATGCTGCAAGTAGATGTGTACTCGTGAGCGCCAGTGTGGGGCTGTGACAGAATTGGAGTTTCTTTCTTGGAAAGGCAGATGGAAGAGGCAGTGACAGTCTGCACAGAAAATCTGTGAGCAGCCTCACCCAGAGGGAAAGTGTGAGTTCTTGGAGCATCTCCTGAAAATTCATACTGAAATGAAGGATCTAAAATTGAAGGACAGGCAGAGAAGAGAGAAAGGCAAGACCAATTCTAGGAACCGCAAAAGTTAAAAATTACAAGTCTTGATTCCTCCCTCTCCCCCTGCCCTGAAACCTGCTGCATCCGTGAAATTTCAGTGGTTTAAAGTGACCTAGGAAAGGCTGAAGAGAGGGAGAGAATGATCAGTCTAGGCATGTATTTGGGAAATACTGATGCATTTAGTATTTGTATATGTGTTTATCTATGCAGAGATGTACGGAAGAGTTATATATGTGGCTTTCCAGTTATCATCGTATCATTTACAGTTGTGAGTGGTTCCCATGTTACTTCTGTCAGCATCTTGGCTTCATGGGATGTGTGACCAGAAGAGTTTTGGGTGCTTGAGATGACCATGTAATGCTCCTAGTCTTTCATCTAGCAATCCAGAGAAGCACATCTGTAATTTTAAGTCTATGAACAACAGTGTGTGGATGTGCTTTGAATTATGTGTATACCTCAATGCTTTGCTGGATAAGAGCAGTATAGCAGAGTAATGAGCAAAATTAAAAAAAAAAAAAAGCTCATCAGGCTAAATTTAGGTCGGGATCTGCAGTTCAACTCTCTGGACACTTGATGCCTCTAGCTAAATGGCATGACTTGGCTGCCCCAGGAATGTTTTTTTATTCCACTGATCTGACAGCACCTGTCATTTTCTTATACACAAGTATCCATATCACTGAATCACCTCTGCCATCGTTAGTGCTAATTGGGTCGCTTGCTGTACCCTCGGAGGAGCATGAAAAGTCTGAATGGAAGCTGAAGGCCCATATCCCCACAGAATGGCACTGGGACAACCTGTGAATACATAACAACTTCTGCTTTTATGTTGTGCTCCCTGCTCTCACTAGAGAGGCTTTCAAAAGCCAGGGCTTTTACTCTCACCATTTTCTCTCAGGACTGAGAGAACTTCTGCCCACACAGAAGTTAAAACATATGAGCCACTAGTAATTGTTTGCTTTCAATCATATTCTTCTGCTGGCGGATGCCTGTGTGTGCAGTCTGGTGCGCCCTTGGAAAACAAGAGAGACAAAACTGGGATGTGAGTGGAGTGGGAATGCAGATGGGTGTTGGCATGAGGTCAGTCGCTTTTACAAAATATCACCCTTCATTTAAGCTGTGTTGTGCTTTCTGATGTATCATGTGTTATGATGGATAACACAAAGCTAGTAATTTTTTGGCAGACTGAACAAAGGTCATGCAAGAGTAGCTCTTTTTACAAAAATTTCTCTTTCAGGAGCCTTCTGAGAAATCCCTAATTGTCCTGGAAATTCTCTGTTTTACATGATGTTTTACGTGTTCAGTGTGTAATCCTGAAACAGATCTTCATTTTTGAGCAATACTTCTTAGAAGACTCAGTGAAAATACATCCTTTGTCTTGTAAAGAAATTTTTCTATCTTTTTCCAAAAGGAGCAATGAGCTTCTCACTTTAAAACGGACAAGAGAAAAGGGGAAGGGGAGAAGCAGAGCTGACATCTGTAGTTCATGCATCTGAATTGGGTTCCATTGTTGATTTTATATAACCAGAAAATCTTGAAATCTGCTTCTGAGATAGGAGAAATGGAGCAGGCTGTGAGGAATGGAAGTGCCATGATTTCATTCCAAGGAAAATGAAGGAGGAAAAACAGAGTTCTGCCAACAGAAAACCAGTGCTCTTTGTCCTCTGTCACTTCTGATGCCATCACATCAACTATGGTGGTGTCCTTAAGGGAAACAGAAGTAACCAGAAGGAACAGAAATAATTTCACATGTTTTCAAAGCCTGTTCTCAGTCAAAGATATTTACCTTCTCTCATTATCTTGGCAGTTCTAGGCCCTGGGGGTCTCCCTGTCCTTTTACTTCCAATGCATGTGGATGAATTGTGGAATCCTTTCTGCTCTTCACCATTTCCTGTAAGGCCTCCCCTTGGTTTCCCAGTGAGATGCACACAGATACTCATACCTTTCCGTATCTGGCAAAATGCAGCATCACTATTCCATACTCCACTCTAAATCTTATGCATCAGTCTCCTTCCAGCTTTGCAGGGGCTTTTCTGCGTAAATGAGCGAACTGCTACCAAAAGAATCTGGATTGGCAGCTCTGAAGACTTTAATCCTCTTTTCATCCACAGAGCAAAAGTAACACAGCTGCAATGTGACTGGGTTGACTGCTATGCTGGCTAACACCAGGGACTGAACTGGGGAACTTCCAGAGCTTAAAAGCGTGACCCCTTTCATAACCTGAGCTGAAGGGCTGAAGGTGGGAGGTCTGTAAGAGACCTGGAAGCTCAAGGGACTGGACATGCAGAGGGAGAGCTAGATCACAGACTGCCTGCTCAGTTACATGGGTTTCATCTGAAAATGAAGACTTTCCAAGTGTCTGGGCCTTACAGCATTGCAAATCCTGTGCAAGTCACTACCAAAGTGATGACAGTCATCTTACTGGCCATAACAGAAACCTACACTAGAGGAAATATCATCCCTAGGTCAAGTTAGTCTTAGATTCTCTGGAGATGCTACTGGCAAATTCATTGGGCTTGTTGTACAGTAATGATTCTGTCATGGTTACAAGGTTAACTGTGCCCCTGGCTGGCCCAAATCTCAAGCCTCTGGCCATCTCCAGGCCTTGGGTGAACTGGGTAGTCCTCCTTCTCTCATGCCCTGGCTGGAAGCCCCTGTGCAGCAACGAAGCCGTCCTGCAACGGGTCTAGCTTATAGCACCATAGAAATACAGAGGTGGAAGAAATGTAGAAGGTCCTGCAGTCCATTGCCTTGTCTGATCCAGGATAACTGGTACACAAATCATTCCTGACTGTCATTTGTCCAAATTTCTCCTTGAAGCTCTCGAGTGATTGGAGATTCCACTGGTGGGAGACTCCTAGGTTATTTGTATGTATGACCAAGCTGCTTTCCTTACTTTTACTTACTAACTTACTTAGCTTACTTACTACTTTCCTTCCTTCCTTCCTTCCTTCCTTCCTTCCTTCCTTCCTTCCTTCCTTCCTAATGACCAGCCTGTATGCTTCTTTCTCCAGGTTAAGGTACCATAGGGTCTGTTGCTGATTTTCTGTAAACACCTATCTAACCTGTGCCTTTCTATCCTGTTTTTGTGCTGTTGTTTATTCAATAATGTAAAATCTGATGTATACCCCTTATTTAACCTTTTCCTTCCCTAGACCATTTCCACAGCCTGTTAAAATAATTCTGAATCCTGACCATGTACTCCACTGTACATGCAGTCCCTTGCAGCTCAGTTCTAGCAAATTTAATAAGCACAATCTCTCTTCCATCATCCGACTGGTAGTGAAAAACTGGAGAGAAGCAAACAGAGGTCAAAACGTGCAGAACAGTTTTGAAAAAACAACAGTGGCAAATAACTGAAGGCAGGTTGCATGATTCTCAAACCTCATACTTTTTATTTTTCAAGTAAGTGCCAAGATGTCTTTATTTGGGAAATCCCTGTTTGAATTAAAGCTTTTTATTTTAATAGTATTTTTATTTATTATAATAGTATTTTCACTAGCTGTCATATCACTTGGATCTCAATCACTACACTAAATTTCACTATTCTTAATTTCTTTGCACAGGACATCATGGCTCAACTCATGGCCTGGGTCAGCCCTAGGGTCACTCCCATCCAGGTGGCTTATCTCTCCCTGAAGTGTGCTGGGAACTGGGACAGCACGTGGCAGTGGCTCTCCAAGACACAGAGGCAGTGGCAGAAAACACTAGGTCTTCCCAGGAAGGTGGGAAACATGTCATGGTGTAAACCAAATCTGGTCTGGATGGGAGATTCCACTTTGAGGAGCTACGGCACTTAAGTTTCACAGACTTAGCTGTTACCTGCTCATTTGGAGAATAAATAAAGCTAGATATAAGAATAGTAGATTCGCAAGGATTTTTTATTTTCTTTGTGCTAATGTCATTCACTGGGGCTTTAAGAAAGAATTTTGAAATAACTACTTGTAGAAGACTACCTGTAGGTATGCAGCTTTCTCCTTTGCCCATCTCTTCCAACTCCCAACTTGAAGGGGGAAAATATGCAGCTGAGGACCCTTGGGGGAGCTGCCACAAAGGAGTGATCAGACCTGGATTCTTCTCTGCCTGCGTCATTAATTCACTCTGTGACTATAAGCAAATGTCTCATGAGTCCTGAGCCACAGTAGTAAAATGGGGGTAAAGATCCAGCCTGCAATAAATTACTTGAGAGTGTGGAGGACCTTGAGTGCCTGGCTGCTTTTTACTGTCTCCTGAGGAGTTCAGGACCATCCCACAACTTTGGCAGCTCAACAAAACACAGACCTTGTCCTCAGCTTGTGTCCAAGGGCTTTGGCAGTCCTGAAAGTAACACTGGCCATTGGACTCCTCTTTAGCTGGTAGAAAGAAAAAGATGCCAGCGATGCACATCTCAGTCATGTGTGAGTTGTCGTGCTTATCATTACCATTGTTCATTTGCTGTGAAGCAGGTGTTAGCTCAGAAAAAAACATAAAAGCTGCATTCTGGATTGTTTGTTCCTCGTTAAAATGATCTGAGCCCCTGTGGGCATGTGTTGTCTTAATATTCTGGTGCTGAGAAGTGCCACATTTTCATAATGAAAGCTGTTGCAGGAAAGCAATTCCGACCTCAGATAAAAGGAGAAGATTATACTTGCCACTGAAGTTATGGTATTAGAACAACTGATTTTATTTGTTTTCATTTCATTTTCCC